>NW_010534871.1:29750-34237 GCF_000687285.1 Phaethon lepturus | reverse complement strand
AGCAGGAATTGTTCAGTTGTCATTTCCTCTGTGCCGCAGCGTGGCTGTCTTCTGAAGCTCAGAAAAGGAGCTTAAAATGCCAGAGGCGAGTGCCGGTGACGCTGCCCGCTCAGCACACCGCTCCTCTGGGACTCGGGCGAGTTGCACGAGAGAAAAGATTACAGACATCCCTACTCATGGTTTTTCCCCTACATCCCAGGCAAAATACCTAAATAAGCGAACGGAGCTGCAATGCAGCTCTCGGGCCTGTACAACACATCAGCCTAGCAAAGGTTTTTTTGGGGGGGCTGGAATCTGAAGCCGCCTTTACCAGCAGAAGACAGTAGTGGTAACGTTACCGCTTCTCAGTCCGTCGGGGAACCCCTGTCCGAGTGGAGCTTGTCCGTGGACGTAAACAGAGGCCAGCTCTGTGTTGCGAACAGTAAGGTGTAAACACGGGTACTAGTCCGTGTAGAAATCTCAGCTGTCACACAAGATTTTTTGTACAATGTAGCGAGTTCAAGGAAATGTCAAGATCCACAAGATACAGGGGCGACGATCTTTTCTTTAGTATGGGCTAAGATGTTCTTCTGGAGTATTTTACCCAAATGTCTTTCCCAGTTTTGCTCCGATCTGAAAGAAACACCTTCGTTTCTTAATAGCTAAGACAGACAAACCTTGCATGTTTCAGCCACGGTGGCAAACAGCCTTGTGGTAGCCGCAAAACGCTGCTAGAAGACGACCAACGCAGATGTTCCATGCGAAGGCAAGAGAGAACCGTCCCTGTAAATTTAAAAAATAATACGTATTAGGATTATGTAGTTTGCTGCCCGACACAGGGAAGGTGGAAGAAAAAAGGCTGACTTGTGCTTCAAGCTTTAATGCGTAAGAGAGAAACGGGAGTGATAAGTTTAACAGGATTGACTGTTAAGTCTTGAGAGGTGGGCCAAGGGGAGCCAAGAGAGCCCAACACCCGAGTCACAGGGCCAGGAGTTCCCGAGGGACGCCGACTCGCCCTCGCACGCTGCAGCGGTTCGCGTGAAATGCAGTAGTGCAGCGAGTCAGAATACCCGCCTTAGGGGTGAGCCCCGACGCACACCTGGGTTTTTGCCGACAAACCCGTCAGGGTGTGAGCGGGCAGCCTGGAGCTGGTGAGCATAGGAAGCATTGCTGCAAAAGGAGTCACTGGTGTCCTACAGATCTGAGGAATCTTCCTGCTTTTAGGATGAAATTATTTATAGTTATTTATATTTATTATGTATGTTATATATCATATCATATATTTATCATATATAGTTATTATTCATATAACTTCACTATATGAAATGATTTATACTATCGTTTTAGTGGACTTACCAGTTTTTGCGTGTAGGCTTTCTTATACAGGAGAATGAATTTTTTTTTGCTAGCGTAGCGAGAACGTGCCGCAAGAGTACTTCGCTATTCTTCTGAAGTTTCAAACGTGTTTTGGTTCCTAGTTGCTCAGCTGAAACAGATGCGAGCCCGAGTATGTGACATTTCAGATAGCTCCTGCTAGTGCTGGCAAGGCTAGTCGGCCACCGATGCAGCTTCCTCTTTAACCACGTAGGTTTGGGACCGGTAGTGGCTCGTTGCGCAAATCGACAAACTGCCGGAGGATAAAAAACATTGTGAAATGATGTTAGAAAATACTCCTGACTGACAAGAACACACATGGGTCAGGAGGAAGGATGGTGTTGTCAGGCAGCAAAGGGAATTGATTGCATAGCACAAAAAACCCCATAGGAAATTGAGGATTCACATTACCTTTAAAAAAAAAAATGGGGGAAAAAGCGAGCATCTGAAAGCGTTTTGGAAATTCCACCCCAGTAGCTGGCAGCAACTATGATGTTACTGGCCAAATCCAGCATTTCTCACTAGTGCATAAGCAGAGTGATTTTTGATCTTGGTGGGAGTTTTGCCCAACAAGAGACTACAGAAATGGTTCCAACCAAAGATAAAAGAGCTGAGGAAAACCTACAATGTATTTAGACACAGTTAAAATACAGTCGGAAATAAAGTCAGTGCAGGAGGTATGTAAGGATCTAGGTTCTTCAAGAACATGATGCATTAATTCAAAAATCAAAACTAATTAAAAAATCAAAATTACTTGCCGCACTGCATGTGGATTTAGAGCCGTTGGAAGGGTTCTTACCCTGCTAGCAGGCTTTGAACCAAGCACTATAATCCCAGTTACGGCACCACTCAGTGGGAAGGCACCCACCGCTACTCGGGGAACTTCAGAAAAAGTAGAAAGGCCGAGCAGCTTTCATATTCGGGAAACATGACTGCCACGAGTGCCCTTTCTTGGTGTAACTGAGTTCAAAACTTGGTGCGGAGCCTGTGGCGTGTTTCTCTAAGTCCCGCTTCAAAAACACATGGCTAACGGGGGAAAACGAAACATTCCAGGGATGACTCTTTCCTCTTGGAATTTGTGCTTCGCCGAAAAGTTGCCATCCAAAAATACTTACGTGTGCTGTGGATTCGTCAGTATTTAAGGCCCGATTTCAGTTATCCCCTTCCGACTTGAGGTATCCTATGATGCAGTTAGGCCTGCGCAGTCATAGCTAACGCAGCGGTATGGCCAGGGCACCGGGAAGAGGCACCTTAACGTAACCGGGCTGCAGGTTAGTGACCTGGACAGAAAAACGCTTCGCCATGTGTTTACGACGCGCAAATCTCCAAAAGGTTTAAGAGTTTAAACTCACAAATTTCTTCAGGGACACCTGTCAGGATTTGGGCTGCGTTTCAGCAGCACAGCGTGTACCGGAGTCCTTCTCGGATCAAGAGAAGGCATGGCATGAAACCCTCTCGCCCTGCAGTCAGCAGGATTGATTTGCCAGTCAAACTCGAGCAGAATCGTCAAGCTGAAATGTCCTACAACATTTCTCATTAAAATGGCAAAGGAAAACACTGCAAATTAAAAACATAATAAAAAGCATCACATTTAAAAAATCCATCACTCACAAAAGTTTGGGTATAGTTTGCTTTATTTAGTGCATTGGAAGGGAATCGCTTTTTTTTTTTTAATTTCATTCCGATTCGCTTATTCCAGTAATAATTAGAAGTAGATTAAGAGTTATTTTTTCTGTTAGATCAGTTATTCATAACACAGACCATTTAAAAATGAGTTTAGCGGAAGCAACTTACTTCATTTTTACTAAAACTGAAACAGAAATTAGCCAAATTAGTTAAAATAGCTTTGAACTCCATATTGACTAAAGCATTTGTGCCAGAATAAAAATTCATGACATAGGAGAACGGTGTAAATGATTAATCATTTTAGTTCATGGATATCTGTATTTTTATTTAATTACATCTATGCATAATATAAACTGTCTGAATCTTGGGAATCCAAGCCAGAGAAGCTGAAGAGTCTTCTTGTGTTTAACATTCACCATGTGTTGTTTTCTTCTAGGGTTAATTTGTAAAATGTAAACCACATACTATTTGTATGCCGTGTTTATGTACTATTTATAGAAAGTCTTGACCATTTATAATTATCCGACATTTTATCCATAATGTCTGCGTATGAATAAAGAGATGTTTATGGAACAGACAAAACAATGTTATTTTTACAGTTGAACCTTCGATTTATTTTATGTAAAACTTCTTGGAGTATTTTATGCTACACGGAATAGAGCAGGGATGTTGTCTACTCACATAGCTCTCTATCGAGAAGACTACAATTATTTCCAAACGGTAATCAGCTCCGTACCTGCAGGGAACTGTATTGTTCGTTTTAAGCAGCATACGTGGAGGAGAAGACAGCTCAGTCTGAAGTGACGAAAAATTGGTTTCTGGAAGCCACAAGATCCACACCTCTAGCAGCTAAGCATCTTGATCACCTAGAAGCCATCAGAGTTTTCTAGAAATGATAACACAAAGCGATCACGCTAGTTTTGTGATTCGGTGAAGTCACTTGTGACGTCTAGTGCAGCTCAGAGGCCCCGGCCCCCATTTTCCTCTCTTTGAACTCTTTCTCACCTGTCTGTATGTACAAGTCCCTCCGTAGCACATACATGCTGTTAGTGACTCAGTTCTGGCCGCTGATTTTTTTTTTCCTCTTCCTTTCCAGAACTCTGGAAGTTTTGGTGAGTTTGAATGAAGGGCAGTCGTTCATGTCCAGCTCGTTAACGATCACCGCTTCAGAGTGTGTAAGTAAATGGCTAACATCATTCAGTTTAAATCCTGAAATCCAGCCTCCCTTTCGGTTTTACCGTTGCGTGACCTCTCGGTGCAGAGAACCTCAACGCACGGCCAGTCCCGTTAGGTGTTCAGGATGCACAAATCCACCGAACTAAAAAATACACCTGTGCAGACACATACAGAGATTATACATAATCTAATGAGAAATGACTTCTTACCATGTAGGTGTATACATATATACTTGTCCTAAGTCGCTTTCTCTGTATTTCGAGACATGCTTAGAATCTGTTTTATAACACCACTACACGCAACAGAGAGTTTTCAGCCGTTCTGAATTCCCT
>NW_010534871.1:27554-29719 GCF_000687285.1 Phaethon lepturus | reverse complement strand
GGACCGGGGGGGCGGGTGCTACAGCCAAGATTTTTTTCTGCAGTTACATAAAATAATTCCCTTAATTCTTCCCATTAAGGTGGCAAACAGCTCTATGTTAGGAAGATCTTTTTTTGCAGGATCCCACATAAGCGAAGTATTGCTGTACGTATCATCCGAGACTACCAAATAACACACGAAAGCCGTCTCTTATGTGGCGGGCTTGGAGGTTTACCTCTGGTTTCTGATGTTGGCTCTGTTATAAGGCTTTCTCCTTCTCGCTGCTGCACCTGCTTGCTAGCCGCTTCACGGGCTGCTGATTTAGACCATATGCAGAACTAGACGTAGAGGGAAAGCCCTAGCATTCTCCTCCTCTCCCAGGCTACCTCAGCTGGCTCTGAATTGCTTTTTGTAAATCTATTTTGTGAATTTATTGTAAATATATTATCTGAATTGTATTTTGCTAAATATATTGCAACAAATTAGCACAGCGTGCAGCTGCGGCTTTCAAAATACTGGGAAGCTTCCACGCCATCAGAGACCTGCTCGCTACAAATACAGTCGTGTCCCGAGAGCCAGGTGGGACACAGTCACCCGGGGTCCCACGCCAGCACACTTACACTGAGCAGGATTGGTGGGAGCAGGCTGAAGCCCCACAGGCAGAACCTGAGGACTTAAGCCTGGGCATGGAAGGTGGTTATAATCCTACAGGAAGATACTAAGGCTACGTACCTTCAGATACCTAACTTGGTGCCTGAATAAGGAGTGTAGGCTCTCAACGCTGTTAATTAAGGGGGACAGTCTTTGTCACAGCGCAGGCTGGAGTACCTAAGTCAAGCTTAGGGTTAAAGTAACGTGAAGATCCTGCTATGTTTTTATCACAGGCTTATAGAAAAAGAGCTGAAAAGAGCTTCTAGGATAAACCACATGCCTATGCCGTCAATAACTTTTCTAACTTAATACATAAAATTTCTAACCTTACATTTATGTTCTCCCTTAATTTCTTCAGTCTGCTGTATTACGCAGGCAGGACAGTTAAAATTTTTGCAGTTAGGCACAAGACCACTCTGTAGGGATGGAGGTTTCGAAAAGTGCCACACGTGGATACCGTGTTTCTTTAAATGTGTCTCATTTAAAGTGTGACTTCAGTGCGGCTTTCCTGTCAGGCATAGAAGCGTACGGAACAGTACCTTCTGCTCATCAGCATGTGTTTTTCCAAGAGGATTTTTATCACTTGTAGGTAATTCACCTAAAAGAGAAAAAATGACATTTTTCTTCTATTTGTTTAAAAACTAAATACTCGGTAACTGTAGAAATCAGGGTCATCGCCTGCAGTTCAGTTTCAGGAAGAAAGCCTGACGGATGTGAGAGCCGAAGAAACATACACTGCCCCAAATCACGTTTCTCTGTTTAAGGGTCTCTTTATCATTCGGAAGCATTTCAACCTTAGACCAAAGCACACTGAATCAGCCTCTCGGCGTGATAACGTAAGGACAGTACAGTCACAGGAGGATGCTGCAGACTAACAGTAGCCCGCTTTTCTCTGCTCAGAGAAAGCAGCACATGCTAAGTCTGTCCCCACACCCCCTTAAAAATAGCTAAGATTGCAGCCATAAGTAAAACCAAAGCACTGACGCAAAGCAGATCATACCAAATTGCTGGGTACGACCGTCTTCCCTCTGCTGTACTCCAACACTGCTTCCCTGTGGGAAACATTTTCACAAACGGGAGACAGAATCACGAAACCACAGAACGGTGTGGGTGCAAAGGACCACGTAAGCCCATCGAGTCCAGCCCCCTGCCATGAGCAGGGACATCTTCAACTCGATCAGGTCGCTCAGAGCCCCGTCCAACCTGACCTGGGGTGTTTCCAGGGATGGGGCATCTGCCACCTCTCTGGGTGACCCGGGCCAGGGCTTGACCACACTCGTCGTGAAACGTTTCTTCCTTAGATCTGGTCTAAATCTGCCCTCTTTTACTTTAAAACCGTTACCTCTTTTCCTATCTCAACAGGCCCTGCTAAAAAGCCTGTCCCCATCTTTCCTACAGCCCCCCTCAGCCCTGGCAGCTGCAGTACGGTCTCCCCGGAGCCTTCTCTGCTCAGGCTGAGCCCCCCCAGCTCTCCCAGCCTGTCCTCCCAGCAGAGCTGTTCCGGCCCTCGGAGCCTTGCTGTGGCCTACTATGGC
>NW_010534871.1:23755-27476 GCF_000687285.1 Phaethon lepturus | reverse complement strand
GTCTCCCCAGAGCGGTGACGAGCGTCCCAACCCCCCCCCTCGCCCTGCTGGCCACGCGGCTTTTCACAGAATCACAGGATAGTTTGGGTTTCAAGTGACCTTTCAAGGCCATCTAGTCCAGCCCCCTGCAATCAGCACGGACATTGTCACCTAGATCTGGGTGCTCAGAGCCCTGTCCCACCTGACCTTGAATGACCTTTAGATGCAGCCCAGGATGCAGTACATGTGTGCATTGACAGGGAAAACTGTTGTACTTCTGATCATCCTCTTTTTTTTTTTTTTGCCTTTCATACATGTTGCAGCAAAGACAGCTCCATACCAGGAGAACTGCTGTTTCCATAGTAGCAGATGGGCAACTGCAAGAAATGGGTCACTGCTAGAATTGTTCCACTAATTCTGATAGCTGAGCAGCTGATGGCTAGTTGGTATAGGAGCGTTCCCAGTTCCAGCCTCTCACTGCTGCAGTGAAAGCAAACAAAAAATACTTTGCATGTAGGCACCAAGGCATGCATCTTACCACCTGCTTCTCTTAAATGCGTATGCCTCGCTGCACCTACGTGCACTTGGAATAAAGCCCTGTTTCACCTTCCATTTGCAATCTCCAGTACAACTTTTCTCACTTCGACAGGATTACTCACGCTGTACTGCAGCCTTAGTGATTCCCTGGGTGTCCTCCGTTTCCTTTTTCCCCAGCTGAATAACTTCTATTTTCCTAAGGTCACTGTTGCATTTTTCTCAGTGTTGTCCTAAGCCAGCACAGAACACCAAGCATGAATAAAGAATAAAAGCACCTGCAGGATGAGGGTTTGAGGCGGCTGCTCATTTCTTCATTAAATGCAGTACTGCTGGACGCTGTATCACTGGCTCAGAATTTCCCAGGATGGCAGCTTCGGGTTCAAACGGCACTACCGCAGGGGTTTAGCGTGCAGGGTGTCTGTGCGGCATGAATGCCCCAGATGTGCGGGCGATAAGCATAAAAGCCTTATAGATGCATTGTTAGAGATTCTTTAAAATTCCACCCACCCACCAATCCATACAGACCTGTGAGCTCATGGGAGGAGAAGGGCACTTCTCATCCACACACTTGGAAGGAGACTTTCCCTGTTTGTGTGTAACAGCTCCTTTCTTAGCAGTCCCTCTGCGCTTTCTTTGCTTCATGTTGGAAGTTTGACATCAAAATGAATCCACTGACTTCAGCAGAAATAACCCTGGCTTGCACTGGGGCAGGTTGGGCCTGTCATCCATGACTGAAGGACTTAATTTGAACTTACGTTTACGGCTAGGCAGAAAAAAAGTAGTTTTCAAAGTTTTGTCCTTTTCAATTTCATGTCCTTCAGCATGCCATGTTGAGTCCCTTGGAATACCTGAGACTCACAGGCCCCAGAACATGTAGGGAACGAGAAACACGAGTAGCACCTTGCCACCTCCTCCCGCTTTCCCGTGTTGAGACATCGTTCCCTGCGATACGCAGCTCCTGGTGAAGCATCCTAGCTTCTACCTTCTAGATGACTCGTGGAACTGAGGAGACTTACAGCGGAGGGTGTTGCTGAACTTCTGCCAAATACAAATTTGGCTAAGACCCCCTTCTTGATGCTTTGTGAGGACTTTCTCCATTGGCAAGAGCAGGATCTGACGAGTGGAACAGTTTGTTTGGGATTTCTATCAGTCAGTAGGAAGCTGTTTTGGGGTGAGTGGGAAAACTAGGCAGCAGTTATTTGCAACATTCACTGACACTGTCGTTCTGCTTTCTTCGCAGTCTAGTGGAGTAGCAGCGCTTATTGCTGTTCTCGTGCTGTTACTGCTAGTGGCACTCGGTCTGCTCTGGTGGTTCTGGCCCCTCTGCTGCAAAGTGGTGAGTAAAGACTACTAGAAGTTGTCACTGGGTGTGTGACTCATGGTGTAACTTGTACCATGTTGGGAAACACAGATACCGTAGGAAATAGGTTAAGTAACAGGGGATCTACCTGTGACATAAGCCGTGTGTTGAGGGAGTTTTCTTTCATTAGTCATACACAATACATGGAAGAAGAGACTAGCTTCCACACCGTGGACTGCGCTCTTAGCGCTTCTGGATTTCCGAGACCTGCACACACGTGAACACAGCATCAGCACGCCGGTGTGCTGCTCACTGGCTTTCTAATGAGTGAGCACATGTGCTGCATTTCTGTGAAATCTTTGTCAAAGGCATCTTCTCTGTTATTTGAAAGTTGTTGGCCATAATGGTATGCAGATGTTATCCTGGAATCAAGGACCATTTTAAAACTCCTGTTGTTAAAATCGGTATTTGTAGTCCATTATTGGCTCTCCAGTTGGAAATCCCTTATTATCTTATTAATCCTTTGCGCACGCTGCATCTCTCTTCATGCAACCGCGCTCTTTTTCCTTCCAGCAGCAGTCAGCAATGCTGTTTCACTACCTCTCCTTCCACCTCGTTGTGTGTTGACGTTTTTTAACTGGTGAAGTTTATTATTTATCCAGTTCAACGACAGCGCCGAGGACTCGGAAGTGGAGATTGCTTCCAGGCTGTTACTACATTCTTTGTCTTGTCTCGGGCTTGTGGAACCTGCGGCAGCAGAGGAACCGGCTTTTTTTGCCTGACCATGCCGAAGCCCATGTAATCAAAAGCTTTGGTGCAGTCTCTCAGGCCTTCAGGCTATCCTAGGGTAAGAAGTCCTCAGCCCCTGTCTGCGTCCTCATGGTCTGGGGGTTCTTAGGCAAGAACTACGAGCTTTTCTCTAATAAAAATACTCTCTCCGTCTTGTTCTGCACAGTACAGTCCCATCAGAGGGAGGCACAACCTAGGGAGGTTGTCCGTTAGTCGTTTTGCTTCACCTTAATTTCATAACGTGAACCTTCCTGTGGAAAAGTAAAATTGGAAATCAGTAAGAAGAAAGCTTCCTATTTTCTTATTTTAAAGTAAGTGGCTAACCTTGACATATAGACCATCCCCACACTTCTTAGTTTCTACGCTGTCTGCCGGCAGAAAGCAGCTTCCAGCTAGGCGTTTCATGTAGAGACGGAGAACATGAAGGAAACAATATCGCAGCAGGCTTGTGATGGTAAAAAGCGAACATTTTGTGTTTCAAAGTCTAGTTATTTCAAAAATACGTTTGTAAAATACAATTTAAATCCTTAAGTGAAGCCAGGTAGCTTTTTCTTCAGCATCTCCTGTCAGCTACTTACAGATAGTGGAGTGAGTTATTTCACAGCTCGTTCATAGTTGCTGGGAGGGATCACCATCTCCCTTCTCAAGAGCTGCTCTTCTGAAAGCAGCTGCTTTTCTATTGTCCTTTTCTTGACGTCTCAAGTTTTTCTTTCTTCTTTGCAAGACAAACACACTTCCTCTTGAGTTGACTGATACCAGGAAACCTAATGTTCCTTTTGTTTGTCAGAGCTCTCGGAACGAGTTACCTCACTTAAACACTGTTTTTTGTCACTAGCTAAATATGACCGTAAGAACATAATCCGTGCATCTCTAATTTATGTTAGCCCAGAATCAGCCTTTTACGCTTGGAACTGCCATCGATCGCGTCATGCTTAGGTGCGCGTGCAGTTTTAATCGTTTGCCAAGTGGATGGGATTTTTTTTCAGTGTCAAGTTTACACACGTACAACCTACTGAAAAAAAATGAGAATACTCTTCACATCGGTCAGGGTTCAGAAGTCAATGCTCGTCAGCGGTCGCTTCGCATGGCATGGTAAAACTTCACATACTGTGCATC
>NW_010534871.1:22572-23724 GCF_000687285.1 Phaethon lepturus | reverse complement strand
AAGAGTGACTGCAATCTCTCAGTCCCTTGAGAGCAGGTACGCACTTTCCAGTGATGACTCTGTAATGATAAGCAGTAAGAAGCCTTCTGGATTTTTTTTTTTTAATGTCAATGTCCTACATGAAAAAAAAAAGTCAAATGTACAGTTCTGTAGTATTAATTTCCAGCGCTTTTGGTTGCTATGCCAGTATAATACATTAAAATATTAGCTGCACCAGCCTACGCCTGTTACAAGTGAAAAGAGTTTGGTTTATGTTACAGGTGTACATCAACGCATCACGCAGAGTTGTGGACGGATACCTACGCTAGGACCCCAGTTCACTAAAATAGATGCCTTTTATAACGAACTGTGGAGCAAAGATACCACCTTGGGTGCCGAAGATGCACCGTGGCATTAAGGCAGGGTTCTTCTGTCTGGGCTGATCTCCTGCGTGGAGCTGCATCTCCGCAAAGAGCTGCCCTGAGCTGTGAGAGAATCTCCCTCGGTTCAGATTCACCCTGTGCTTAAGTCTTGACACTTACTTTGGGGGATAGTAACTTACCCTGAGCATCTTTTCTGGTGGATACAGTGTTTGGTACAGGAGTAATTGGCTACTTCTAGGGAAGTCTTGAGCTCTAGGTTTGTAAGTTATTAATAAGAAGCAGCCTGACTTCTACGGGAGCAGTAAAACCACAGCACTTTAACTGTTAATGCCCTGTGTTGTTTCATCACATCTCTCGTGGGTATTATTTGTTTCTTTAAAAAGAAAAGGTAATTTTAGGACTCATGGCTACAACAATACTGAGCTCCAAAACCACATACTTTTGTACCGAACAAATACTGACTCTTCCTTCCTTTCTTTTTGTTCTGATGTCCGGTTCCTCAGATCGCTGTACTGTGCCTCCATTCTTTTCCTTTTCTCCTGTACCCGAGGTTCTCACATTACGTGTTATTGCCACTTCTGGCTCAGTACTTCTGGGTTGGGTGCCAGTGTCTGTGACAGGAGAGGCAGCATCTCGGGGCCGGGCAGGACCTCCTCTTCCCATCCTCTGAGTCCGCTTCCCTGGTGGAGTGGAGTGTCTGGTTTCGTGGGACAAAGAACGGGAACAAGGAAGAAAGCGGCGGCCCTCAAGCCTTGTAAGCATCCCACGCTTCGGAATCAAGCGGAAGAGC
>NW_010534871.1:273-22541 GCF_000687285.1 Phaethon lepturus | reverse complement strand
GGTGTTGCGGACGGAACAGAGTGAGCGTCCGGAGCCACACGAGCACGTAATCCCTACCGCCTGCAGGCAGAGCGGTGAGCCTCAGGTGGTTCGGGCACTCCATCCTTGCTAGGACTCGCTCTTGGCAGCGTGCCTTGCTACGAGTTCCACGTACGCTTACAGGTTGGGGTACGTGGACTCCTTTTTCTCCCCCCCGCACCAGCTTTTTTAAAGGCAGTTCACTGTTGACAGTTCTTTCACTCTTCCCTCGATATCGGAACATATGATCGCATCAAGCTGGCTTCAGGCTCTGGTGCTGACATTTCCTAATGCCCACATCACGCGAACATTTGAAAAGTGTTAATGAGCAGATCAAAGGGACTGTTGCCTGAAGCAACTAAGTTTTTTTCGTTCCTTTTTTTTTTTTTTTAAAGAAATCGGCTCTCCTCCAAACTCAAGTCTTCATTCTTTGCAACTAAGTAAATGAGATGCAGCCTTGCCTGGTGATGATGATGATAAAACAAAACAGAATTAGGAAGTAATCAAGCTCTACATGGTGTTAATAAGACAGCAGCATTATTTGGAGTCTTCTGTATTTAAACAATCTGAATCAAGTTCAGGAAAAGTTAATTTGCAAGATTATGACCTTCAGCATGTGCAGTTTCATGCTGCATTTGCGTTGGTTTTTGCCAAAGCTGCATGAGTTCCTTGGATTTCTCTTTTTTGAGAACGGCTTTCTACTGATTTCCCTTGAAATATCACACACGACTGAAAATAATCTTTGTGTGTGCACGTGTGTGTGAGAGAGAGTGCGTGTGAGTGTGCGAGGAGCCTGTGGAAACATAAGGATGCAGGCATTTACATTCCACTTCTGTCAGCAGGGGTGAGTATCTGCTACTCGAAGCAGATTATTTTCTCACACCACTGTCACATTTAAGACAACTTTCATTTTCTGAAGCTATTAGAAATAGCAGCTAATTAATGTGTGGGTTAGCTTCAAATCAAGTTTACCGTATAACTTCAGGGAGGTCAGCAGCTGGCATAGGACTAGATCCTTTGCCTAGGGAGTCAAACGAAAACAGCCATTGACTTGTGACCTCTGAAGCCCAGTGAGGTCAAAAAGTAGAGTTTCTCTTGATTCACCGGGGTGGAGATTTTGATTCCCTAGTATCAGTAGGCGCAGGGCCCAAGCGAACTTCAGCATGCGTCACAAAGAAGTTTACTATGCAAACTTGTCTTAGCTCGGGAGAGACTGCAAGACTTAAGAATTGTAGAATTACAGAAAGTGGCGTGATAATATCATTTAATATGTATTTATATAAATCCGCAACCTAGCTAGGCCTTTCCTCCCTGTACAGCTTGCAGTCTTGGCAGCAAAATACATTTTTTTGGAGATAATCGTTAGAGACAGGCAAAAGGGAAATAAGAATGGGAATTAAATAAGATAAGGTGACCCCTAATATATTGAAAGTACTGTTTTACCGTTTCCAGTCTTTTAATTGCTTTCAGTGCGAAGTAAATATCTTCATGCTTTGGAAAACGTTGCTCAGCATCCAAGCGTCTCTCAGAATCTGTCCCATGATCCCCCTGTGTTGTTGCTTCTTGTAAAGTTAGGGCCAGTAATTCCAATCTGGCTCTCAGGAACGTTTCGCTAATTAAATAATTGACTTCTGTTATGTATTCTGAACATTCCTGACGGGCAGGAAGAAAAAGTATTCAGAAATATTTAAAGAAAAGTGCTTTCTGGCATATTTTTGCAACATCGTAGCACCAACGTCTGGTTAAAATCCATAGCTGGCTTTCCAATCCACTCAAAGTACTCTTGAGTTTGTTTGACGAACAATTCAGCGTCTTAAACCTGAAGTGCTGTGGAAAAATGTTTCCAAGGGTGCCATAACTGCCTTCTCTCATTTGATAGATTTCCTGTATCCAGCGCTAAGAGTTCGAAGCTTGTTTAGGCAGTAAGTAGTAACTATCTTGGTGGCACTGTGACTTGAAATGTAAATCAAGAAGCAAAACTCTTTGATTATTGGTCAAGAAAACCGTGTTTCTTTTATGTATGATGCTCTACATCTGTGCGGTGACATTATTCATAGGCAGTGGCAGAGTAAATGGAAGTACTGGAACTAATAGCAGGGAGTGAATAAAGACAGACACATTTCAATTAAGGTATTTAATCCTGTATTAGAAGACTTAGGCGTTTGTCATCAAGGACAGTTTGGGTTATGTTGGTGTAATATTAAGGCATAGCAGAAACGGACTCCTTTATCTTCATGGGGTATTTTTTTGTCATTTCTATGCAATATTCAGGCACAAAAAATGCCTTGATATCACTGAAGTACTTCTTTTTAGCTTACAAACCTGCTTTCCTTGTGGAAGAATGCCCGTGCGTTCAGTTTTCGTCTTGATCATTTAAGAGGGTTGCTGCCTTCCTCTTCTCCTCCCTGTACTGTTCAGTGGATTCTTGTCAGTACCGGGGAGCTCCCCGAGATTTACTGTACATATGTGAGAAAGGGAACAGGAAGAAACTGTAGGTAGAGGTTTAAATATAGGTGTAAGCGCAGTATCCTAAGAGCAGGCCTTACCCAGAAACAGTTTAGGAAGCCTTGTGAATGCACCTCCCACTTGCAGGCACTCCACAATGAACAGTCAAGGATGTACAGACTTAAATTATTTGATCTGAAATGAGAGATCTGCGGAAATGATCCGGACGTCGATAGAGGTGAAGCCTGAGCTACCAGAAGGCATTTCACACTTGTCATTGGGCCAGAAATTATCCATCAGCGTGGTACAAGGAAGCAGGCATCTTGGCCCAAGATGATGCAAGACCTCACATAGACCTCGGGATGCTTTTCCTCCCAGGCTCGCTAATTAATTCCGTAGGGTTTCATCGCTGGCTGTTACTTAGGATGACTGAGTCTCATCCGGTCAGGAAGCAAAGTGGCAGACACGTCTGCCCAAAGAGTGCCTGCCAGTCAATTGATGTTATTTTCTAATAGACGGATGGTGTTAATTTCCAGAAGGCCTTGATAATCGATACCCAAGGGACCTGGCAGCAGCGGTTGCCAGTTTGCAAGCAGATGTGGGGGACTCTGATGGAAACAGTTCACTCTTGGCTTTCGGATGCTGCCAGTGCAATTCCTTATGCTTTTATATGTTTGGCTCTTTCAGGTCATCAAAGATCCCCCTCCACCTCCACCGGCTCCAAAAGAGGTAGGTACGATGGTGCTCTGCTCATCACACTGCTTACACGATACCGCTCCTCCATGCTTCCCTGTGGTCTGCGAATCCAGCTCTTTGTCCTAGCCGCTGAAGAAGAAAGAGCTGCCCTGTGGGAAGCCTTAAGCTGAGAGCAGGATGGCCAAAGTCCAAATCTCTGTTCTGTCTCAGTCATCTCAGTGTGGCATGAATTAAGCCCAAATCCACAGAAATATTTTGGGCCTTTATCCCAAGAGAGTGGAACATTATTTTTCCCATTCTGCAGCAAAACCAGAAAGACTGAGTAGCTCTTGTATAACACTGTAGAGATCCATGCACGACTTAAACAGCTTTGGCATTCCAAGCACTGAAGAACCCTTATAAGGGAATTTCTCTCCCTCTTATGGGCAATAATGCACTAGAGGATCTCCTGCTGCCTTCAGTATTTTTGCCCCTCGGTCTTGATTTAGCCAATTGCTTGAGCATACTCGAGTGTACTCTGACAGTTAAGCCCGTGATAAGGCACACTTCACTGGGCTGAGGCAGCCAAGAGCGACTCTGACAAAGGTTGGCTCAGGAAACTGTGATCGGCTGTGTAACCTTATCTGCAGATCTGCTGAACACCGTCTGCCGAATCCAAATGAGTAGGGCTGATGATGAGTAGGGCTCTTTGAAGGCATTGTGTTTTTTTGTAGAAGCAGCTATGGCAAATCTTTTTCTTTCTGTGTATTTTGATTATTTTTATTAGCGGAAAGGAAAAGGATGAGGCAAACGAATTGCTGTCAGGAGAACACACAGTTAGATTCCCCATACAGACTTTCTTAATGGTCGCCACCAATGTTTTTCGCATGCAAAACATGAAAAATCTTTCCAAACGTGACCAGATTTTGTTTGGAAATTGGTAAACACTTGAGGAACCTAAATATCTGATCTTTCACACCTAACGTGGGAAAACTTACTCTCTGTGAACTCTAGTGAAATGTACTAAAAACACTCTTGGCGGCGTGGGGTGTATCTTTTTGAGGTAAACGTTCTTTGAATTTATTGACAGGAAGAAGAACAAGAGCCCTTGCCTACCAAGAAATGGCCCACAGTGGATGCTTCCTACTATGGCGGACGAGGAGTTGGAGGAATTAAAAGGATGGAGGTTTGTACAGTATGGAGATGCCAATTCACTAAAACAGAAGCTCTCTGAGGCTGCAAATGGTGGAAACAAAGACTTCTAAAGTGTACTGAAAATACAAGGGCATAATGTGAGCTTCCTTCCCAGTGACATAAGCCTCGTAAGATTTTTTGCCGTATAGAACAGTTTTGACCTTGCCTATGAAAGAACAGCTTTCAGTAGTTCCATTTGACTGGAACTTTAAATAGCTGCCTGAAGACACGCTCTTTCCATCAAGCTAATGAGAAAGAGAGAGTGAGAGCCTTTTCTGAATGTTTTGGAAGAAATTACAGTGAAACATAAGTCCTCCAACTGTGGGCCAGCCAAATGCGCTGACAATGGTGACGCTAAGGAGAGGCTTGATCCCAAAGGAACTCACAGCGACAACAGTGCCTGTCTTTGAAGAGACATGATAGCATCATGTTAATTAAAACAGAATGAAAAATGTGCATCCTTATGGGCACGTCCTTATGTCAGATTTTATAGTCAAGTCAGCCTTTATGGAATTTGCAAGGCAGTTTTCTGCAGTTTTTAACTTCAATCTAGGAAACTGTCTCTGAAATACCTATCTGGGCCGTATTGATGTGTCTTGATGAAACTTTAAAGGTACTGGTCTAGGAAGCAGCTTTGCTTGAGTTCTTTTTAAACGCGGCAGAAGAACGTGCAGTTTTAAAACTGTGTTGCTTATATGTGTTTCCTGCAGCAGTTCAGAACTGCCAATTTAGAAGAGCTTCAGATTTCAGAAAAAGAAAACATTTTGTGCACTGCTTTTCAGAGGCAAACTAGAAAATACTTTCCAACGTAAAGAATTACAAGCCCGGATTTCTAATGGGAGCCACGATGAGCCTCCAGGAGGAATTCCAGAAGGGCTTCCAGGGTTTAAATCCTTACAGTTTGTAAATGGGATCTTGCCCATTGAAACACAAACCCCATAGATACTTCGTGAACACAAATAACATCAGTACCGTAAAGAAATGCATGTTTATCACCTGTCAAAAATACAGTATTTCCTCTTCAATGAAGAGAGCAGAAAGTAATGATTAGGTTAGAAATTTTTTTCATCTGGGTTAGGAATTTTGTGCAGGACTAAGGGCTAAAGATGTAAACCAACTGAAATTGCTGACAACACAACCACAGGCTCCTGAAAGGCACCTCATCCTCTGGAGCTGTGTCTCTGTCCCTCTCCGGGACCCGAGAGCACTAAGAAATTTTGGGGTCACGTGCTGCATCATAAATGCCTCAGCATTTGAATACGGAGCTTTATCCCTGTCCTGTGGTATCTGTAACAGTGGGAAAATGCTGAGAGAAGTGCTGGCTTAAGAGCCTGCTCCCCGCTGTTTGGACAGAGCGCTGGCATACCTTGCACTGGCTCAAGAGAGCACGTTGCTGGTTTGGTGGATCGGGGCAGAGCATGCATGGAAACAAGAGAATAAGAACAAACTAACCAGATGATGGAGGTGAGCTGGTCAGAGGGAGGTTATTTCTTACCTGACAGTTAAATGGGGTTTCCGTGCTGTGGCCAACGGAAAACTTGCTGGACTAGTCATTACACTTCCTCCCCGCTTTCGGTAATGCAGGTGTCCGTTTCTTCCTGCTTCTCCGCGCTCTGCTCTTCTGCCATTCCTCTGGCAGCTTGATTCTTCTGGCAGCTTCCCTGCAGAGAGAAAAGGAGAGAATGAACCAGTACACCGCTGCTTACCGTTCCTGTTCTGCTTCTCTTCGCGTACTGCGTTGCCTTTTGGGGCAGTCACACGTTCACTCCTGCCTCCCCCACGAGCTTCACCCAGTCCAGAATAATTTAGCCAGCGCTGTTCACTTTGCCTAGAGCCGTTTTTCGGCATTGCTTTAAAGTGTTTGATGTCATTTCTAGACCCCACCCGTTACAGGCAGCAAGATTTTTCTGTCCAAGTTGTGTTGTCAGACTCCACAAGTTGTGGTTTCTCCTGGGTGAAGTCGCTTTAATCCGAAGGAGAAGGTCATTTTATCAGTAAGGAATCCACCATCTATCTCTAAATGGTTTTAACGGTGTTTAAAATACATTTTAACAACCTCATAAAAAACACCGTAAAAGTACCATTGATCACAGTGAAAGATACAGATGCATTTTAATGACTCAGCAGGGCCTACTTGCACGCGAAAGCCCATTCTGCTATTGCAGAGAGAGGACTCCCCGGCGAGAAAAAGAAATCGCTAAGTGAGCCAAAGAGTAAAGTTCAAAATAACAGAAAGGTTCAAAACAATCCCCCTCTTAAGAAATGATGGTCTGCATTTGTCCAAGGTGAGTTACGCTATTACAGACCAAATTAAGCTCTGTTGTACTTCGCTGCTCTCGTTCTCTACGCTGAGATTACAGCAGTAAAAAACACTTGGTGGTGGTGATAAAATGACAAGGTTTTCCTCCAAGCGATTTCATTTTTCTGAAGGGGGCTAGACTCTGGCTTGCCTGCGTATCTTCCTCGCTTTCCGTATCAGCACATTCTGCGTACGGCGCTGATGAGGATGAAGTCGGGCTGCTTCCTTCTCCCCTCCTCCGGCATAGTTATCCCGGCACATTACGGAGCGTCCCTAGCGAGACCTGGAGCAGTCTTCTCCCTCTCTCTGGGCAGCAGGAGACCGGGGCATGCCTTCTTTTCTGGTGAGCAGAACGCCTTGGTGCCCCTTCGCAGTGGGAGAGGTGTTGCCTCCCACTGCTTTTCTGCCTAGTTTTCAACTGCCTGCGTTGGCAGGTAGCGAGTCAAAACTGACGCACACCTACCGAGCAGCGTGCAGTGATGCTCTTACTTCTTTCCCTCAGGGTGGAAGGTCAGTCTTCTCTGAGTTTTCTTACTTGCATTCTTCTCTCTCTTCTCGTTCTGTGCATCTCCAGTCCAGAGGTCCCTGAAAAAAACACGCGTGCTGGTGGAGTCCTGCAGTAACGGTTAGCTATTTTCCAGCAGCACTTTCATGACGCACTCATCGGCATGTCACGTTTACCCAAGATGTAGCGGCAGAATTTAATTTCCTGGGTTTAGACGTATCGGGTCCTCCTTACAGGCTAGACTGTAGCAGACGGCATGATTTAGAAAGTCTTGCACTGAAAATGACGCAGGCCAGTTTTACTAAGAACTTTCAAACTCCAGCCATACCTTCTAGATGCTCGTCTTGGATGATAACGTAACAGTCTTGCCTAGGTTTGTTTCTTCGTACAGTGCAGCAAACATCCTCTCTCAAATTGCCACACGGTGTTGCCACTTATGAGACGAAGTAAGATCACTGCAGCAGGACAAATCACCTCTCTGAGAGGGAAGGGGTTTTTCTGCATTTCCTCTTTACAGCGTAGTAAGCACAACTTCTTACGGAAGTGAAAATACGTGCTTGTCTCACTGACTGCAATAATCCAGGTCTCCTTTCTCTTTGAGCCCTTCGTATATATTTCATATACTTGTGGCAGTGATAAAATATACATTACTACATGTTTTCCATTTACTTATTATGCGGGTTAGACTGCTTCATCTGCGTTTCCTCCAGCATCTGTCTTCTTGCAGAACTACTTGAAAACTTGAGCGGTTTCAACGAGCTTCGGCTAAAACTCGCTCGAGGATTGCCTTCTACCTACATCGGGGTTCTCCACAACATGCGGTGTTAGGAAATCTGGGGTGGCAAAAATCGAGGCTTTCATCGGTGCCAGATTAAGGTCTGGTATTTTAGGATAAATCAGAACTGGAAAATAGATTTTTACATTATTAATTAGACAAGATTTCCCAGATTTCCTGTCTTCTATACAGCCCGCGTGACACATGGCAGGGTTTTCTTGCAGTATTTTTCTTGACTTTTTGCTACCGAGAGACTCGTATTTACAAATGTATTTAACTAAGAATGCTCGTCATCAGAAATGTAGAGGGAACATTTTCCCCAGTACCTCCCCTCTTGTATATGCAGAAGTTCTTCCAAATTTAAACTTTTTCAGCTACTTCTGTTATTTGCAACAGTTTCTTTAGCCTTCGCATACAGTGCATTTATGTCTGAACTCTGGCTTTGCACAGGTGCGCTGGGGTGATAAAGGCTCCACCGAAGAAGGGGCTAGATTAGAAAAAGCAAAAAACGCTGTGGTGAAACTCCCGGAAGAACCAGAAGAACCTTTTCATCCTAAACCACGTAAACCAAAGCCTACCTCACCAGCCATTCAGGAGAAGTGGTATACGCCAATTAAGGTAATCTTTTTAGTCTTCAGGACAATCTAATTTTGCACTCGAGGTTGGATTTTGTCTGCCTTGCCAGTCTTAACGTGTGCTGAACTGTACGTTATTTTCCAAGTATTCCCCCTCACCTGTAACATTACTCTTCTCAAAGTGAACATCTACTCGGGATGAATAGCAGGAGCAGTTTTTAGCCCTAAATGGAGTACTTCTTCATTACGGCCACATTCTGTTATCCTTCCCCAAAAAAGGGACATATCGTACAGCAAGAGTACTAAAATCTATGGGGGACTGATTGGCATTTGCTCTATCTCAGATATCTAATTAAGCCTAAAAGCACCCCGTTGTTGCTGTTACACGAAGTTTTAAACATACATACTCCTTACCAACCAAGAAGAGCAAATGATGTAATGCAAGAAATCTGACCAACAAGTGAAACATAATAAACGGCATAAAATAAAGACATTTTCCTCTGCAGATGCCATGACTCACTTGCAAAGCCGTAACAAGCTCTTCTTAAAAACTGAAGATGGGTCCATAAATACCTTGCTTCAAGAGAGCAGAGAATACACAGGTTTAGCTGGGAGCATGCATACACCTATCCTGTCCTCACAACTCCCTAGAAGTCCTTTCTGACCACCAGAAAGTCCCGAAGACGTGTCATCCACACACGCACACAAACTCCGCAACCCATCTGTGCGGCACGGGATGCTCCTGACAAGCGTCAGAGCTGCTACGCGTGTTCTGCGCAGGCAGCCTGAGCGCTTGCCGCGAACCTGCTGCCGTTGCTATGTGCAGGACTTACGGCGCGGCATGAATCAGCTGCATGCCGTGTGCCGAGCAGGTCCAAGGCTTCCTGAGAACGATGAACTTGCTGTTTACGCGCTGTAAAAGCAAATACATTTATGTGGGAGAGATGCCAGACGGACATGTGGCAATTCAGCCCCAAAATACTGGCAAATAAACATATTACTTCCAGATCGCGCAGAAGTAAACGTGGGTTAGGTCGCAGCCGCTCGGCTCCCAGCGGATTCACCGATCACCTAGCGTTCGCTGCTGGGAAAGAGCAGCACCACAGCCACGTGGTGCGGGTGACACAGCCTAAGCTCGTGCTTTGCTTATCTGGCTCTAAGGAACTGGTGCTCAGTTCTGCCAGTAAATGTCGCCGTGGATCTCCCTGGACAGTAACTTAGCAGGTGTCGTGTGCTCTCTGTTGACCGGTTTTATTGTACTGAAAGTCATGTTGCTCTGTTGCCACAGGGTCGACTCGATGCGCTGTGGGCGCTGTTACGAAGGCAGTACGACAGAGTCTCTCTGATGCGACCACAGCAAGGAGATGAGGTTTGTGTGCGGCGCGTGTATCCGCTACGGTCGGCAAAAGCGGGGCGTGTTACAGCCAGGCTTTAGCAGCTGCTGAACGCTGGTAATTCCGGGACCTTAACTGCACTGCGGCCAAAAGAATGGCGCAACAGGAAAAATAACGTGCATCACACCAGCCCGGAAACCTTGCAGAAACAGGGACCTCCTGAAAGCAGAGTGAAGGATTCTGCGTTTTGTGCGTGTTCAGCTGGAAAACCAAAACGTAGCACGCACTTCACTCAGTGTAAACTCCCTGTAACAAATACTCAAATCTTTCTTATAACCAGCTATTTGTAAGAGTGGAGTCTGGCAATCAGAATACTAAAACCACGTCGCATTTAAGTGACCACCAATAACTTTAATGCAAGTTGCTTCATGTAGCTTTCTGCTTCCATGCCAAAGGCAACTTGCACAGAAAGAAAAGGTGAGGAAACCTGTTCCTCAGACAGTCCTTTCTTCTAGTACGCTCATGACCCATGGAAAAGCAGCCTCTGCTACAAAGACTGCTGTGACTGGGATGTAGAGTTACTATTTGAACCTTTTATAGTGAAGCTAGACTGTGTATTTCTAATTGTTATTCCTTAAGAAAGTATTCCTTTAAATCCTAGCGTGTGTCTCAGGAGCTGATTTATCATCGAGGTATTTCAGACCTGCTGGAACCATTCAGGTTCCTCTTTATGGCACATCAGGAGAGACACAGGAGCAAACTATTTCCTCTAAATGAGACGGCAACTTTTTCTCAACAAACTGGCCCCAGGTGGGCATGACAGATCAGATTCTCTCATACCGCAAAGCAGTAGCGTGCGAGAACGCTATTTTTGCAACGTACATGATAAAGATGACGTAAAAGAATTAGGGGGACTAAAAGGAGGGAGGGAGTTAGTTTTGACAGAATGAGAGAGAGTCGGAATTTAGATCATTTTCCTGGGATGAAGTCTGGTACTGTTCTAAGGGAAGAAAAGGTGAGATTTAATTAAGACAAGGACAAATGTGGGAGAAGAGGGACCACAGTCAGATACTAGTGCTGCCATTCTAGTTGTTATGTTGGCAAGTTATTTGCTGTTTGCATGAATGATGCATGTTACATGTAACAGAATTAACAGTAACAAATCCACATACAAAATATACAGTACAATATAGTTTAACAGGTAATTTCAATGTAAATAGGAACGCGGAAGAAATTGTGCCTGAACAGGCTAAAAAATTGTCAGTCGGGCCCTGTTTTGAGGATTTCTGACTGTAAAGACAGGTAGTTACCCTAAAAATTTCCTGCCGTGGAAGGCTTTGCTGAGCCGCCATAAAGTCGGGCGTCCGCCCGACACTACTGCCAGACTTCTCTGGACTGGACAGGAAGACACTGACCAACATCTTGGTTTATGAAAAACAGAGGGGTAGCTCACTGATCTGCAGCGTCCCCACTGAAAAAAAGGAGTAGAATTTGTACTGATGAATAAAATCTAAAGCAACGGTCATTAAGGTGTGACCTGTGACACCGTACAAGTACGGTTTCTGTCTGGCAAGGTACTTTGTATCTTGGGGGAAAAAATTATATCTTTTTACTTGCTCATAACGTGCTAGGAAGAGATCCCATGCTGTACCCAGGATGGGTTTAAGTCAGCGAACGGATGAGCAGTCACACGTACGTACCGCGAGACACGCAGACACGTACTTACTTCGGAAGCACAGTTACGGTAAACGGCAGCCACACAGTTGTTTTGTTTTGTTTTGTTTTCTTTCTTTTACTGTTTAAGACCTTGGTAGTTCCCATTTGTTAGAAGAATTCACTGCTGAATTTGAGTCCTTGATCAAGTAATTGAAATTTAGGCATGAAGTATCAAAGCAGAGCGAGCTTTTTCTTCCTCCTCTCTCTCCTCTCCCGCCTCTGCCACGCTGCCAGAGAGTGCCGAGGGTGGCCCAGTTTGAGGGCTGCGCGCGGTTGAGCCAAGCAGCTTTGATTGCGCATGGAAGTCCTTGGAGTCATAAATTTTTCAGCTAGCAATCCGTGAGGTTAGGGAAGCTTGTACAGGTGTGAGCTAGCAGGTTGTCGCCGACATCTGTTCAGAGCGGAGGCACGGGTCCGCGGCGGCCCGCGGCGAGGCTGCAGGACTGTCAGCAGATGTAGTTAAGGGTGGCAGAACAGTTTTGGTCTCACATTTGCCGCCTGGGGGCTGAAACACTGAAGGTAGAGTGGGGGTGGACACAGCTGCGCTCCCAAACATGCCTCAGGCACAAATAAAGAGATCTAATATAGTTTGACTCTGTTGTGGTGGGGAGATGAGGACAGAGAGCCACTTCAGAGACAACTTAACGCTGCAACATCTGCCGCCAAGTTTCCAGGGAGTGACGGGGGACAGCAGGTACGGATCGAAGTCCCCACGTAAACAGCCTCCATTAAGCCGTGAACTCTTTTGAAGGGCTGCCATCAAACATAGCGGAGTCCGCGGCAGGAGATTTTGTTTTCAAAGCCACGTTTTGTTTTCTGCACTAACAAGATAATTCATAAATGATGCATTACCCCACGTTCATACTCCTGTTTAGACTCTCTTTTTTTTTTATTAAAGGGGCAAAGAAGAACGAACCACAGTAGTTTTGGGGTACTTTGATAAACGAGTTAACTGTCCGAGGGTTTTAAGTGAGGTTATGGCAGCCTTCAGTCCACAGCGTCGCGTTCGGTTAGGAAGCGGAGCTGAACGCGCACGCCGTTACGGTGGCACTGAGGAGCGTCGGCCGTTGCCTGCGTACCGGAACACCTCTTCCGGGGAGCCTGTTGCCGCGTGAGAACAGAGCTTGGTGCAGCGTTAGGGTCCTGTTCTTTCCTCTGCATCCGTGAGTTACTTTCCGATTCGTAGTTTAGCACCGGCAGGTAATCGTCAGGGTTTCCACACTCTTTATGTGACCTTGTTGCTTTGTGCAATTAGACGGTGGCTGAGATTCTGATCCTGCGCACGTGTATGCACGCAAACGTCTTTTAAGTCCACAAGTAGCCTCTGGCACTTGTATTTCAGATTCTGCACTATCAGGATGCAAGTATGTGTGACTGGTAAAAGAAAAAAAAAGCTATAGCTAATTCTAGAAAAATTTCTGTAGTAGGACCATAGAATACTTTCAACTTTTTTAATGTTACAAAATGGCCTAATAAAAAAGCAGCACACTTTTACTTGTTTTTAATTTTAAGCCTACTAGCATTTACCTGCTTTAAAGGTTTGTTTATAATAATGGCTGCAGAATTAATACAAACACCTGTTTACACTAATGTTACTTTGTGAGCATCTCTACGTTGTACCAAAGAACTATATTCTGTGTTGCAACTCCGTTAGCATCACAAAATTGACAGTTAGATTTGATATTGATATTGATATTAGATTATGCTTTGATAGTATCATATTCTCTGAGATGAGGCCTGATAAAACCGTTGCCTTTATGTTTCTTCAGTAATTCCTATGCTGGGCACAGCAGAGGTTACTAAATCATTAGCTCAGTCTGTCAACTGTAGAGCGGAACAGTAATTGTTAGGAGGCTGAGGCTTTAAGCGCCTTACAACTGAGAAAAAACTTGCTGTTTTGAAACAGAAGACCAACTGCAGTGCCTATGAGAGCCCTGGCCGTCCGTTCCCGCGACGCTTCCGCGCGGCTCAACGGGCAGGTCATCGCCTGCCCGCTGCCCGCGCCGTCGCCCGCCTAGTGCTTCGTAGCGCACTGAGCAACGTTTGCTTGCCCGCGGGGCAATGGCAACAGGAACGAGACTGGGGGTAGCAGCACTTTTTGATTTACTCCTGTATTCTCTAAAAACAGAACTGTTTGTCCGTTTTCTAATCAGGGAGGACCTCCTTCAAGAAAATGAACATGATCTGGCTTCCTTTTTAATCACTGCAAATTGCTGAAAGGCGTAAAGAAATACCAAGTTACAGCTAGAGAACGATCGCTGTGACTACTTACAAGTAGTGTGCTTCCTGGTTGGGAACGTTTAAAAGCCAAACTGTACCTAGCAGTAACTTACATTGCAACATAAGACTCCGTTCACTGGAGCTCCTTTTCCATGGTAGTATGGTATAGCGTATTTTAGCGCATCGGGGAAATCAGTATGCTTGAGAAGTTGGTGACTGAGAGTTTTAAAAAGAAACTTCAGTATCAGCCACATAGCAAAGTTTACATCTATGTTTATGTTGCATCTTCTAAATTGCTGCAATGGTAAGAAGATGCAAAACTAGTTAAGGAAACGCGTGAGATTAGAAGGGCGTTAAAGAGCAACTCTGTTTCTTAAATGTTTTCTGCCACTTCTGCTGTTTCTTCAAGTGGGAATTTGTTTGCATAGACCTGAGAGCTAAACTGGATACAAAGTTTTTCTTAAACTTCCAGAATAGACCCATATTACTGTTAAAATTATTCAGTTCACTGTTACAGAAAGTGGAAGAGAACATTTTAAAGAGCATTCATTTCAAACTGCCCTATTCAGACTGGCTTCAGAGGTCGGTCTCCAACATAAAGCAATGCATCCCGTTGAGCAAAGCCCTGAACTAAATTTCAGAAGAACAGTTGTCCCTTGGCCTGCCTAAAAGAGAAAAGTCTTTTTTGGAGACGACACACCTGCCCCTCTTGTTCAAATGGCAAGTGATAGCCAAGAGATAAGCACGATTATGAATCATGAACTTGCTACGATCTTCTTGTGCCGAAGACGCAGAAGAATATTGTGCAATTACAACATCTAGACAGTAGTTCTTCCTCCAAAAGGATGCTCATCGTAGATGGGCAACACAGCTTCACTTTGTTAAAACTGGGTTGCAGGCTACCATCCAGGAGGGTCCAGCCTGCCTGCCTCTCAGGTGCCCCACCCTAGCTAGAGCCGTTATCTTAATAGTTGGATTTGCTAGCTGTCAATCAATGAAAGCGGTAGTAATCTAGGAGAAACAAGGCTATTCTCCCATCTACGCAGCGTTGGCAGTCACTTTAGGCGCTCCCTCCCTTTGTGTGACATGAGGGCTGTCGCGCTCGTTAAAATGAGCCTTCGCAATTCATTAGTGTGAGCACGAACACTTGTACGAATGAACCAGTGGAAAGAAACACACCTACTGGTCAGTTTTAAGGCCGTGATGTTTTTGCCAATTTGGCCAGTTCTCCCAGGGAGTAAAACGGACAAAGTGGCTCCGACAGACCTCGGGCAGGTCCTTGGACCGCTCCACCTGTGTCGTTACCATTGCTGCTGGACATCAGCGGGCTACGTGGTTGGGCGACGGTCCTGATGGAGGTTCTGTCATGCCAGCACAGGATGCACTTCTTGCGAGGCCGTGATATACGTCAAACAGAGCGTTTGAAAAAGCTGAGCTGCCGCCGGAGTGTGCAGCCGGAGGAATTCTTGCTGTCGTGATTTTACAAACGGCTCTCTGAAAGATGAGTGCTTTAGGCCTCCTAAAATGCAACAAATATACCATGCTGGGCATCGTGGTAACTTAAGCTGTGCTGGCAGCGCGGGGACGATGCCTGTTAAGACAAGAGAAGTCAATCTTTTCTGGGCGGAGTATGAATTGGCTACAGCTATTGAATACCTTCTCTGCCACCCTAAAGAGCAAGAAATTCCTCCCCTCTCCAAGCTGTACTAGAAAGAAAACACTTCATTGGGCAGCGCAGTTTTTGTTAATAACTGTTTGTTTCACTGGGTGTGATTCAAAATGGAAAAAACAAATTTGTTTTCTTCATTGCTCAAAACATCTTTTTTACAGAGTGGATGACAGTAAACCCGGTTATCTTTAATCGCTAGTTGGCTTCCAGTGGAGAGAGGTCAGCGTGTATCTAACCAAACCCCGTCCTAAACCACAGCTCCCCGCCTGGGCACAGCCCTTTGTAGTTTATGGTAATGCCACGTATCTCGTTAGTCCAGCTTACAGAGGGACCGGCTGCCTTCAAGAGGCAGTGAGAAGAAAGCTGACAGGTTCATTCAGTCGCTACTCTCCAGACGGGATGTGACAGCTTTAACTGTCTTGGGCGTCCAGATTTATGAACTAGTCCTACGCTGCTAACCAGATTAGTTCCTTTTCCATTAACTGCTGAAAGTAGGGCAGCTGTCCGAGCGGCTGGCTGTAAACGCGGTAACGTCTGCGGCGTTAATCTGTAGGCTTTTCAGATGAAGAAGGCAGCAGATAACAGGATTAAAGTTTCACGACCCAGGGTTTTCACGGCCCGAGATGCGGGCGTAGGGGGATCGAGAATGACTTCTGTCATTAATCTTAATCGATTGCCAAGAGGTTTTAACCTGGGTTATTAATTAGGAAGGCCCGTAACACACTGTCTACATATCAACATCAGATGCTCTTTTGGGACTTGACATATGGCCTCTCTTCTATTTACATTCACGCAATTTACACATACGTACATTTCTGTATGAAGAAATTCTTGTATGTATATATTCGCACAAATAGCTGTAGAAGCATTTGCATGCACAGTGGCATCGCACGCTCCTTGGCAAAATGTGATGAAAATGAGAAAAACATTGCGCCTGTAGGTTAAATTTCCACCTTATAAACATGTGTACCTCTCCGTTTTGATTATATATGACATTGATCTCGATTATCTTTCGAATGGAAATCTTTGATTTGCACATTGCAGGCATGTTTAACCAAAGTGCAGCACATGTCCCTGTGTGCCTGTTCAGACACATACGGATTGCAAACAGAAGCATGACCATTCTTCTCTCTCTCACAGTATCCATCAGTTAACGTTCAGGCCTTCACTCTTCCTTTTTCTTCTTTTTAAACAAGTTACCGTTGGACAGCCAGAACGGATAGAGGAGCAGCTTCCATAGCTGCAGCTACGTAACTGCGGCATAAATCCCAGTAACACTGCTTCGACATTTACCAAAGTACTCTTTGCAGGAGAAAATACTAAATTCTAATTTGAGCATATACACCAGGCAAGAAAAGACAACGCTGTCAGACTCCTGGTATTTGACTTTTGCTCAGATTTGCCTTACGCTACAAATATCTGTAGTCTTCCCTTCTTTTATGGAAGATTATTTACACGATTAATCCCACGTATGGAAACGGAGCCAGGGCTGAGGAGGGCTTTTGTTTTAAGCCTTCTGGGAGCGACAGAGGAAGATTCCTGTTTCTTGCTAAGCGTGCTAGGCCGTGCCGTGTCCCGCTTTCCAAAGCAAAATGCAAACTTTGTAAGGCGGCAACCATTTAGTTGCTCAGAAGCTGAAGAGTTTGCTTTTAATGTGTTCACTACAAGTAAGAATGGTTCGAGATACTTCAGACTAGAGAGAAGGGTGTAACTGCTGTTTTTTAGGAAAAAAAAGGCCTACAATCAGGGAGGACTTGCTGACAACTGAGGCCAAGAATTTCCCAGTTTTTCCTGGCAAACGGAGACCAATCGCTTGGCTCACCTAAATCTAGACTGTACAAAGCAGCTGTAGTGTGGTGGGGCCTTCTGTCAATGGAGAAGCACGCGAAACACTCGGAAAGCTCTTCCGCCATGTCCTCCTGGGGTATGGTGTTGCCTCTCGCTCACTTTCTGCAGTAAACTGCATTCAGTCTTCCCTAAACAGAGACGGGTCCGCTATTGCACCACCACACCGGGGCATCCCATAAAAGCACCTACCTGCCAAAGACTTGCTAGGGTTTTCTGCTTCAACTTGGATTTCACAGGAATTAACTGCTGGCCAATTCTGCAGTTTTTTGGCTCTTAAAAAATAATTAATTTTGACTCATTGCTAAGGTATCCCTCTATCACAGTCCCATCTGTGGAAGACTTAGGGCTAACGTCTCGCATCTTCTTACTCTTGCGACATGTTTGTCTTGAGCAGCCAGTATAGCTTCGTTCGGACCACTGGGCTACACTCCTGCCTTCTATCATTTGTTCAGCAGCCACTGAATCAGTCTGTAATTTTTCACTTTGTGTTCGAGGTGCTTCTGCTGAGAAGGAACAGATGTCCCAAGAAGGCGTCTTACTGATGCGGCACACTGTTGCGGTGTCTCCCTGCGCTGGCAGATTCAAGAAGAGGTCAGAACTTGATCTCAGACCGCGGCATCGTTTCTTCCACCTCGTCACAAATTTTAAGTCCAAGGATGAAATTACTTTAATGACCGAGTTTCCTTGACATAGCTCTATGTCTGCCTTTTCCCTGTGAGTCACAGATAAAGAAGAGGAACTAAAATAATTTGAAACCACGCTGTAGGCCACAAACACCAGGAGCAGATGAGAAGCCCTCCAACTGTTCACGCAGAATGGGCAAAGAATTTCCTTTAGCTATGTATCTGTACCCCTCTGAGTTTGCTTTTTGACAACATTTAAATGGAAAGATTTTATTTGGAGCAAAACCAGTATGTTAGTCATTTAAGCTCCCACACTCCCAAAGATTATTAGGAATGGTATAGTTTATTGGAGATGGGATTCTCCACAGCTATAGAAGTGGTATTTCCCAGCATTCTAAAATGGTGGTCTCGCTTGTTTTAAAGGATCCAGACTGTGATTTCACTGCCGCTTGGCGGAGATCAGTACACAAAACTTTACGTGACCAGAGCCAAGTGATGATGGAGATCAACTGACCAGGAAGCAGAGAGGTGCTGGGTTGGGAAACTGGGTAACGGCATGAGGTGAAAAAAAATAGCCTAGTTTGACTTCACTGGGCTCTAATTCTCTAACCAACAGGAAAGGCTTGTGAAAACATCTGGAAAAGACTGTTTTGAGGAAGTAAGAGTTTATGTATGGCCTTGAAGGTGGCAGTGTCACCTGCCGGTAGCTGTGGCAGCGCAGACCTCACGAAGGCTTACTCGCTTGAGATGAGTTTATTATCAGCTTGTGCTGAAGTGTAGCTAACTCAGTTCGGAGCGCGCTCAAATACGCCCACCCAGCTACTCACTGTACTGATACGAGAGTCTCTAAAGCTTGAAAGCAGTTGCACATGTTAATCGCTTCATGCATGCAAATTTTCTCATTAGCTTTAACACAGCATTATCAAAAAACCTCTAAACGAATGCATTATTAGCATTTTAAAATGACTGAGTCGTCACAAGCCACGGCATTTTCTGAACAAGTCAGCTGCAGTGTCTTTATGGAGTGCCTTCAAGTAACATACGCCTCTCATCTTTGTCTGTTTGTATGCTTTGTCTAAAGGGGAAATGACTACCTAGTAAAAGAAGTAACTGTGCCACATGTTGCCAAAGCCCATTATACTTTAAGGTTCAGGCTGACATCCATCCATAAATTAGAATGTCTCAATACATTTGAGTTTTGTCCCTCAGCAGTGTGACATAATGGCATGCCCTCAGCTTTAACGTTTTTGATCTTAATATTGAATGTGCTGCTTTTTGATGGCTTGTGTCATAGCCTTCAATAGTAATTTAAACACAGTCTTAAAAAAAGTTAATTCAATTACAAGTAATGGAGTTACTAATGCTGCTTCGTGTCACCAAGCATATATGGATGCATACGATCCTGTTCCTTTCAAGTCACTCTGAAATGAATTTTGCAACTTCTGGTAACTGTGGTGGACAAATGCTAAATGAAAATCAATCACTTGAGTTTAAATGGGCTAAGCTCACCGTCTTTCTTAAACAGCCTGTGTCGGACAGCTAGCCAGATGATAAGTAACAGCTTCGCTGACCTGTAGCCTTTGAGCGTTTAGCGTAACCCTCTAAGGACAGCACCTCCATCACCACTGCATTGCGTGTGCTCTCGGGCTCAGGATTTCTCGTTCATAGATAAGGATTACTTTGCTTTTGATACACATTTCTATCTGTAGTTTTCTCCCACAATGTTGCTCTATCTTTATAACTTAGTCTAGTAAACCAAACCCTGCAATTTAAATCAGTTTGAGCAAATTAAAAAGGATGAGATTTTCTTGGCATTCATTATAACTTTTTTCCCATCGGGAATAACAGAAGTTCTTTAATGGTCTGAAATATAAATTTCCTTGCTGGATGCAAAATATTGCTGCCTGACGAGAGAGGGTAAATACAGGTGAAAAGTGCACCATAGCTAGCAGCGCATTTTCTATCTTTCTGTGCTGAAGTAGAGGGATGATATTTTATTCTATGTTACAGTACAACATAAAACCTGCTGAAATTTGGAATGGTTGTAAAATGAAGGACAGGTATCTTATCTTTAGGAAGTTGTAGACTAAGATCCCAGAAGAAAGTTGATTATTTAGGGCTGAGAATTTTCAGAAGAGCCTACGAGCTCTGAGGATGTTACTCAGTTCTGTGGATCGACTTTCCCAGCAACCCCAAACGCACCCCAGCACAACAAACCGTAGCCGATCTCTAAATCATAGAGAAATCCTGCTTACTGCCACTGGAGAACGACCGCCCACCCCAGGAGGGAGACGCTGCGCCTTAGGGCACATCCCTACGGCAGGGCTGCTTCCTGCTCTCTTGCAGTGCTGCCGCTGCCCCGTTCCCGGCTCCGTTCCACAGCTGGCACCGACTGCTCCGTTTGCCCTCGCCACTGGAGAGCTCTGGGCGGCTGCCTTAAACCTACAGTACCTATCGCAGCGAGCCACGACTAGTCGCAGGTCATTTGCTTCATTTCACTGATAAAATAGTTACAGCTACAGACAAAGGCTTCTGCCCGCCAACACTCAGTTTGCGTCTCGGGCAGTTCATGGGAATGACCTTTTGTTTGTGCCGTAATGACGTCCAGGGTCAGGCCTGACGACTGATCTGCCATGCATTAGCAGACACCGGTTCCCGTCGGTAATACGACATAGATGTACCCCCAGCAGATGGTCACAGATCGTAGGTGGCTAATGGACTTGACGGGGCATTGTATTAAGATTTTGATGGCAACCAAGTGCGATTTTTGCCTCCGATAACAACATATATGACAGAAAGAAAAGAAAGGCGCGTGAAGGAGCAGGAGGATATAATGGATTACGTTTTGGTGGGATCTAGGACTCTGTGAACTAGCATTCTGTGAATTCTAGTTGTAGCTAGTCAAATCCCACTGCTGCAGAAGTGCAGTGGCATACGCTGTCTTGCGGTCGGCAGGGTAAAAGAAACTGCGAACGGATGTAGGTACTAACCGGAGAGACCGCGACACGATACGGGCTCCGTCATGGCATTTGTTATCGACCCTGCCCCTTTAGACGAATAAGCCGTTTCATATATTTTAGTTGCCGTCCTCCCCACTCTGGGGAACAGAAACTGAGAAGGGGGGAGGGAATTAAAGAAAGAGCCAATTTCAGTAAGTTTGGCCTTGCGAATGCGTATCGAAGCCTTGTGTATGTTAGGTGGCTGTTAGTACCTACCTGCCTGTTGTGGATTTGCATCCCTTGACCCTTGGTGAGCAGAGCACAACAGAGCCGTATGTTTTTTTCCTCGAAAGTCCTTCCGGCTCCTAGCATTTGTTTTTTTTTGTGTACAAGCATTTAAAAGTTTTCCGACCTACCAAACTGAAACGCAACTCACACTCCCTTTTTCCCCCTCCAAATCGATAGTATGTCTTCACGTCCAACTTTCCCATAAAGTTTTGGGCTATTCTTCGCGGACCTGAGCCTGGGGGTATCGAGGCCAGTTGCATCTGCGTAGCACTGCTCCCAGTCAGAGCCAAATCAATAAACACCACAAGGCCATCAAGCTTGGAATAGCGCTTTATACCATTTTATGTTTTAAATTCCTGCCAAGTAGAACATATTTTTACTGAGTGGAAGCCGGTTTTTCTATGTGCTAGATAAATACTACAGCTGTGGCTCAAATTGCAAGGGAAATCCTGCATGTTGACTTGTAAAGGTTTGGGTGGTCTGGGCCACAGGTATTTAAGAAAGCCCTTCGTTTCTTGGCATACTACTGTAGTTCAGCTCACCCGGCCTGTTCACGCTCGGCCTCCGTGGAGTGACGCTAGCTGGGAATTAACCCGCACAGCCGATCCTGAGCTGTGGCCCTTGCCTCCCTCCCGCTTCAGGTGACTAAAACAGACATCTAATGGTTTGCAGTAGGGACTGCAAAATTTCCTCCAAGGGCTTGTCTGAGAAGTAGTAAATACAGCCGGCCTTCTGCTGAATTAATTCTTTGTTATACCTCATTTGTAAGGCGGTTCCATGTTAAAAGTTGACTTCATGACTAAAAATTGTGCCTGCTACTGACTTAGATCTGTGATGGCCAACGCTGCGCTTATGCGCAGCAGCGGCGACGGTTTGGTAACAACTTGTGAACGTGGCACTGAAAAACACCTTCAATTTAGGCCTTCCAGATATTCAGTTTTAATGCATTTCAATAGTCCAAAAGAAGGTAAAGTGAAAGGACTCCTCCTGTTTATTTAAATTTGTATTTCTGATGTTGATTGTAATGAAAACCCTTTTCTTCAAAGTCAGCCACACGCTCAGCTGGCACTCTGTGAATGTTCAGTGAATGTTTTATGCCAGTCTTCCCTGATTTACAAAACTATCAACGCTCTGCCTAGGGAAAG
>NW_010534871.1:0-262 GCF_000687285.1 Phaethon lepturus | reverse complement strand
AAAGAAACATAGTATTGAGCTTTGGCTAAGAAACGTCAGGAGAAAACCAGTATACTATGTAACTACAGCAGAGGAGTTTTGTTGAGGAGAGTATGCTTTACCGTCATGTGCTTTCATGAAGGTAGAAGTATAGAAATTTGCCCCAAACGTGCAGCTCCGGTCTAGTCAGAGTCAGATGCTTCTTGCCGGAGCTTCAAGAGACATTTGGGTGAATGAGAACTGCCCCCGCGAGTGAGGGCTGCTGGGCCTCCGTAAACCCCGC
>NW_010534870.1:1918-5789 GCF_000687285.1 Phaethon lepturus | reverse complement strand
TGGGGACCAGGCGTGAGGAGGTGAGAAGAGCCCCGGGCTCACGCTGCTGCTCACGCCTAACCGCACCAGAGCCCTTCGAGCAGACACAACTTTCCTCGCTGTAGGAAACCTCGGATTTTTCATGTAATCGTCCGTGACGCGTTTCTCCGATTCGGGTGCTGGCTCCAATATGGGCACTTGGGCAACTTGTTTGGAGAATGAATTTCTCAAGTCTTGCTCATCATGCCAGCATAAATCTATTATTTTTTTTTTCCTCACCTGGACTTCGAGTCCTTAATTTTTCTTTGCAAATTCTAAATTATGGAGACTCCTGTCTCACCTTGGCCAGGTAACTCTGGCGGGCAGGGATACGGTACCCTGCCTCGCATCGCCCTTCGTGCGTGCCCCGTCTGTCAGTGCACGTATTGGCATCCACAATAACCGTCTTGTTCTGTGCTCTGCATATCTTTCATGTGTTCTGAGAGACCCTAGCTGACTATTTGCTGTGGGAAATGCTTACTGAAATTTAAAAGACCTTTCTAGGTGCACATGACATCAAGCATTCTGTCCAGATAATTAACACAAAGCAGGCAAGTTAAAAATGTAGAAGTGACCTGCGTATACGACACTGCTAGAATGAAAAGGCAAGCAGCTTGTAATGTATGAAATGTGTGTTATTTTATTTTAATTTAGAGAACTGAAACTTAGTTCTGAATAGAAAGAGGGAAGAATTGTTCTTGATGGCTTCATCATAGCCATTTATGTTCTAAATACTTACTTTCTCCACCATAGCTGCCTCAGGTTGCATAAGGAATGTAAAGGTGTCTTTTTTTTTAAAGCTCTTTTTTTTGTTATTTTAAATACAGCCTTAGATGTACTTACTATTTTTGTGCATGTACCTGGGAAATCGTAAATTCTGTGACTGATTATAGAGGTGGTTCTGATTTGACAATAAAAGTTGATTATGTCTCATTGCAGCAGCAGAGAATAGTGTTGGAAGAGGGGTTTCTGGAGCGTTGCAGTGCACGAGGAAGGGCTTTTGCTGTGCGTTGCTGAACAAACATGATGAGCAGATCTGGCAGTTCCATCTCCGATTTCTGTCTATCCCCTTGAAACGGCAATTTTATCGACTGATCTTGGCAAATTCACATTCCTTATTTTGTCTGTCTTCGGGACAATAAACCTCAGGGTGATGATTTATGCCGGAGCACAAGGCCAAGGACCGGGGGTGTCCCCCGCAGCCGCCTTTCTGCGCAGCCCGCTGGCTGCTCTCGCGTGGCGTAGCCGCTTGGCTGTTGGCAAAGCTCCCTTGCCCAGCATTTCTTAAACGGCGTGTCTTACATGACAGCATGTCTTTGCTGTTCGAGGGGCGGGGCATCAGTAAAAGTCTTCAAATGGGGGTTAGTTACTAATTTTGTCACGGATGGAAATGACGTGACGCCTCTACTGCCGTAGAATTAAGGCAGAACATAACACTACTGCTCTTGACGGATGTTGGAGGTCTGACATGGGATAAATGGTCCAAAGGAGTATGGCCAGGTGCGGGAAACACATCCTCTGCAGGTCCTGGGAGGAACGCCAGCTCCAGGCAGCTGTGGAGTCAAACATCTGGGCTCTGTAGTGGGTGGTGTAAGAAGGGAAGAGTAACTGAAGAGGCAGGTAAATGGGATGGGAAATCTGATTAACAGGTATCTTTTCACGAAATAACTTCTTTCCGGTTTCGAAAGCACAATAGGTTAAATAGAGCTGCGTTTCAGTAAATCGTTTCAAATGCGTTAAATGTAAAATTACGGGGAGGGAGGGGATTAACGCAGGAAGGGGAAGGCAGGTTGGGCTCGCAGGAGGATGGCGGCGTGTGGACGCGGGCGCAGCGGCGTGCCGAGGAGGTGCTGGTTGGAGCCTGGTGTGCTGGGGCGGTGGGGCTGTACTGGCACCCGTCCTCCAGCCCCCCAGAAATCTGTGAAACAGAGACGGGACCACCGTGCTTCCTGCCCCCGCCTGCCCGCTGCGGAGTGCTCCCTCATCAGAAACGTAGGTGGCATTTGGAAAACTTCGGTCAAACTGGCCAAAACTGAAGAAAATCAGCAACCTTTTAAAATTCTGCTATTTCGCCCCACCCAGCCCCAGTACGTGCAACCTGGTTTCTAATAACGTTTCTCTTCCGTTTTCTTGTAATGGGGTAGCGTCTGGTTGCCGCACGAGCAGGCGTCGTAATATGGACACGAAGCACGGTGAGAGGCTGTGAGCTGACAAACCTTTCCACTTTTAAATCCACGGTCAAGTGGGCTCCCTCTGACTGGCCTTGCTTCACCAGGTGTGTTTTGCCATTTATTACTGTCTTCTTACAATATATGTTCTGAAATTCAGATGTGTATATAATGGGCATGATATACAGTTGTACTTCAGACTGAATGTGAGCCATCTGTCAAAAACAAAAGCTAAATTCTGTGTAATAAAAGCCACAAAAAGATTGATATTTCACATTAAAGGGAGAGCTGAAAAAAGCAATTTTGTTTATGGGCAAACCTGTGTCTGGCACATTTTTCATGTCATATAAAGATGGAAATCTCACCTTATGGCTATAGATTACTGCTGTATTTCAGTCTTTATAATTGTGGACAGATATGCATGTGCTTCTACATTAAGAGAGATAATTCCCCATGTATTGTTGATAACAATGAGTTTGTTTGAACACGTGTTTCTGCAGCTTCCCAAAGGTGTAGTATTTCCCATTTGCTGCCCTTAGTCTATCCGGTGAAGCACATTTTTCTAGTAATTTGATTGGTACATGAAACTTTTTTGGTACTTTCAGCTTATTTCAAACCAGTTCTGGGTATCTGCAGATCCAAGGCGGGTGGAGGTTGAGAAGAGAGCAGCTTAGCTGGGCAGGGACACAGAGGCAGCAGATTGTACGTCCTCATCTTACATCAGAGTATGTGAAATATGGAAAAAAACAGCTCTGAGCACATCAGAATTATGCAAACCCTTTAATTATTGACTATAGTGTTTTGTAAACAATTTTTACTTGCAACCACAAAGCCACTCCAGAGCTGTGTCTGAGTTACATCACCTCTGGAACAGGTACCCATGTGTTTGGGAAGCGTAGCCTCAGGCTGGCTTCTGCATTAAACACACCGGGGTCCCAGCAGTCCCTGTCACATGTGATGGAGAAAGACAGAGACTTTTTGCATATTTATGGACCTCCTCTTAAAGGGTAGCCGTGTTCTGACCCTACAGCTCTTGTGTGTATAAGTCATAAGGGGTTGCTTGGGTGGCTCTGGGCAATAGGACATCATTGCCCAGACGGGTGGAACATCAACATACTCCTAGTAATAGGATGGAATTACCAGCCCAGGCTGGCCGGCTTCATCAGCTGTAGTGCAGGGTTAGCATATTCATCACAGAACGAGAGGAAATGGCTTCAAGTTGCGCCAGGGGAGGTTTAGGCTAGATATCAGGAAAAATTTCTTTGAGTGGTCAAGCATTGGCATAGGCTGCCCAGGATGGTGGTGGAGTCACCATCATTGGAGGTGTTCAAAAAACGTGTAGACGTGGCACTTCGGGACCTGGTGGCATTGCCCACCACCAGTGGGCATGGTGGTGTTGGGTTGGACTTGATGATCTTAAAGGTCTTTTCCAACCTAAACGATTCTGTGATTCTGTGATTCTGATCAGACAACTGGGAAGGGAGATATTATTCTGTTTGCCCCCAAGTGATTCGTGCACGTAGGTTTGGGTAGTACGTCTCCGAGACGTCACCCCGTGCAGCTGCTGTATGGGAAGTCCTGCAGGAGAAGCTGCACTTAGGACATCCTGCTCCCCTGATGGTCTGACTGGGGTTGATGAGCCCTGGTCCTCCAAGAGGATCATCAGCCGGGAGGGAGCGAGGGGA
>NW_010534870.1:0-1498 GCF_000687285.1 Phaethon lepturus | reverse complement strand
TGACCTGCCGTTTGGAAAGCGTGCTGGCAGGTGGGCAAGTGCCCAATCCCGCAGAGCAGGTCCGCGGCTGCTGCCGGGCGTGCGGCGGGCTCCGCTCCTCGCGCGCTCTGCCCCGGCCAGGAGAAGGCTGAGCTGCGGGTGGCTGGTGGCAGCCTGGGCGTGAGCCGTTCTCAGCCGCGTTCCGTGTTTGCATCCGTATAGAACCTCCTGCCGAAACCATTCCGCTTGGCTGGCCGGGTCCGCGACAGGTTACGTGTTTCTTCACAGAGTTTTGTGCAGTGTAAGTTGGCTGCACCTGGCAATCGGGGCATACACACGCTGCGTGAATCGAGTCCTTACTAAAGACAGTTTTTGCTTGGAGTAATAATCGACGTTTACTGAAACTGCCTTTTTAAGACCACATCCTCTCTTCTCTTTTTGCCTCTGTTTCTTCAGCCATAGTCTCGAATGGAGTGAAAGCCATCAGCTGGAAGAGAGGTGACGCCACTGGCGATGCTGGGTCATACTGGTGGCTGACATACAGGAACTATGGACTGCGGTGGTCCCATCCTTGCTCTGTCACTTGCGGGGAGGAGGTGGAATTTCAGCAGTGCAATCTGGCAGCATCGACCCCGCAAGTCAGGAGGTGCCTTAGGAACGCTAAGGCTGCCTGAAGCACAGTGGAAAGTTCGCTCTGCTTCGAGCAGGGTTGGCCAAGATGTTCTCCAAAGGTCCTTTCCCACCTAGACTAGCCTACACCTTTGGTTTAAACACGTTGCTTCCTCCTCTCCATCACCACCTGGTGAAAACTTTTACGGGCACATTTGCAAAAATCACCCAGCAAATACTATCGCACACAGGGTCATGTAAAACAAAGTGTGAAATATTTTTTGGCAGAAAGAAAAGAATGGAAAATAATAAAGGTCAAAAAGACGTTTTAAGAATGAACATGAATTTCTAATTCAGAAAACTGTATTAGAAATACAAAAGTGATGGAGAGATGATTAGTAGCAAAAAGTAGCATGTGGGTTATTTGTCTGTTAAGCAGTTTGAAATATTTTTAAAGTATCCTTTGATCACTGTGTAAGTGTAAACAAGGCTTGATGTCACTGGAAGTTCGGAATCTCAGTTCATTCTGGAAAAGATGATTTGGTTTTCATCAGGGAACCAGCAAAAAGCCCGATCAGGAATGTGACTCTGCATGTGAATCTGTACAGTGACTGCATCGGCATCAAGGTGTGAATTAGACGTTGCTAAAGCGTTTCAAGTTTTTGCTAAAAAGCTTTTGTGCAGATCAGTACTGGAAAAAAAAATGCCTTTCTGTATAGGCCATTCCCACTATGTGTGTAGAGGTATAGAAATTTATGTATGTGAACTTTTTCACGCAAAGCATACACCTTTCAGGTTTAAATCTTTGGAAAACACCTGTACCACAAGCAGCCTCATTTCTGGAACTCAGTTTTCAAAGCGGTTGCAAGAATTTTGATTAAAAAAAAAAAATTAAACAAAAAGCAATGTC
>NW_010534869.1:0-27305 GCF_000687285.1 Phaethon lepturus | reverse complement strand
ACTAGGTGGGTCATCTGGTCATAGAAGGAAATCAGGATGGTAGGTCGTCAATATTTAGAAACTAATTCTAGGTTTTATAGTCAGTTTTATCCTTTCAGCATTAAAATCTAATGTCCAAGGCTATGGGCCTGATTTTTTTTTTCCACAACACTGTGGACTATACAATCATTTACAACTACTGCGGCTGTAAGTTCATTTTCTGTTCACGTCAGTTCAGTTGTGAGGTCACCTTTCTTACATGTGTGTTTTTGTTTCTTAGTTTTTAAATCAAGTTTTGCGCAGAGTTCTTTAAAGTATGTAGATTATCTTTGATATTCTAGCATAAAATTACAATGCTCTTTCCAGGTTGAGGTGGTTGAGGGGGTAGCTGGTGAAGAAGACCATCATGATGAACAGGAAGAACATGGTGAAGAAAATGCTGAAGCAGAAGGCCAGCATGATGAGCACGATGAAGATGGTACGTATAATGTATATCATGCACATTACTGCTTGGATGAACAAACCGTGCATCAAAACCAAAAGGCATCTTTGGAGTCACTAATGATAATGATTTGGGAGGCTTACATGAGTAGAGAGAATCTAAGGCTTTCAGACTGTGCATCTTACAAAAAGAGATTAGTAAAATTATAGATAACTTGTAGTAGGCAAGTACATGAATATTTTTATTTTTCTCTTTTTGCATGAGAAGAAAATGTTAAGGTACCCGAAGGACAAAAAAACCCCAAACCAAATGTTATTATATGCTTGGTTAACAATATCTATTTTACCTTTTGTATTTGCTACTGTAAAATGTTGACATAAACTACTTGAAGGATTAAAAAAATAGCTTAGCTCTTGTATAGCTAATGACAGAGTAGCAGTTATGGTAGATGTGTTCTCAAAAGGGATCTGAATCATGATGAGCTAGTTTTCAAACCAATCACAAAATATTAAATTACAGTTCAGTATTTTGTAGACAAAACTAATCCATTATGTATGAATAGTCTTGCCATTAATATGACTTGTGTTGTATTAGTTAGCTTGGGATTAGATGGCCCAAAGCTATGATTTAAAAAAAAATTATCTTCTCTTTCTGTGCCTTGTGTTTCCAGTCAACCCATTTACAGTACAGGAAATGTGTTTATTCACTTGCTGAGTACTCAGAACACTTAGTTCTCAAAACTGAAACTTCGAAAGGACCTGTATTTTTTAATTACATGTTTTTTCTAAAGTTTTCAGGTGTTCCTTAGATATTAATTTGAAACAGCATATGATTAATTGTCCTCATACATGTGCGTGCAGAGTTGTGGAGTCTTTTGGCTTCAGTGACTAATTCTGAATCCTTAAAGTCTTAATTTTCAGTGTGTGTGTATTGAATATATATGTGCAGTACTGAGTGAGAGGGCTAGGGGTTGCTAATTACTGGAAAATAAGAAAATACGCTCCAAGTATTGCTGCATGTTTGCACTGCTTTTATGACCTCTCCCTGCATATCCATTAACTTCTGTAGTAAGAGGATCAGGGCTTTGTTTTATATGTCTTACATGAGTCACTACAATCATTCTATTTTTTTTGCTTTCTAAGTATGAGATGTTTTGTGTATTGTTTTCCTAGGCAGTGATATGGAGTTGGATTTGCTAGCTGCTGCTGAAACAGAAAGTGACAGTGAGAGTAACCACAGTAATCAGGACAATGCTAGTGGGCGCAGAAGTGTTGTCACTGCAGCTACTGCTGGGTCAGAAGCAGGTATGTCACATTATCCTGTGTTTAATTTAGCTATTTAAATTTAGATATTAGGATTAAGTTGTACAGGAGAAGGAAATGTATTAGTAACTGAATATGGCTTTAAGAAGGGCAGAACTGGCTTCACCTAAAAAGTATTATTCTTTGCCTTTGGATCTGGACTGCATCCAGCACTCCAGAGATATGCTGGAGAAATTACTTCACAACGAGATTGAACAGAGCAAGAATTACCTGGTTATGACATCTTAATGAATACCTTTCTCTTGGAATCTTATCTTCCCTTTCTTTATTTTTTCTCTTCACCCAGCTTCTTCCCTCCCACCTCCACCTTCCCCATCTTTCCTGTTTTTTCCTTTGCTTTTCCTTTGTCTGTAATTGTAAGGTACTGTGCAGACTTTTTGGACAAGGAGATGCGCTAAGATGTGGCCTATCTTTTTTGCTCTTATGGAGCTTCTGTGTGTGTTAGCCAGAGATTACTGTGTACTCTTGTGAAGTTAAATGAAATGTTTTCACTCATTTTTTAGTGTAGAAGTTAGATATGGCTTTAAACAAAACACAAAACCTGACCAATCATTTTAAGGCTTTTTGAAAGCAACTGCTCTACTGTCCAGTTTAGAAGCATAATTTTTGAATTCATTGCCTGGGGGCAGAAACAGTGAAGAATTTTTAAATCAAATTATTTCTTAATTCATCTTTTGAAATTTAAGTAATCTTACTGCTTTTTCGTGAAACCTATGGAAAATTAGCAGTATGTTATCAGGATAATTTATTAAAGATTTTCAATAGTGGTACGTGAACCATTTTAGTAACATGTAGTTTCTTCTCATGGAAGAAGTTTACAACGCTGACACGATACATGTATATGTGGACAGATCTGCAGTTGTCAGTTACTGTTTATTGCTTATTTTCTTAAATAGGAGCTAGCAGTGTTCCAGCATTTTTTTCTGAAGATGACTCTCAATCAAATGATTCCAGTGACTCTGATAGCAGCAGCAGTCAGAGTGATGACATAGAGCAGGAGACCTTCATGCTTGATGAGCCTCTGGAACGAACCACAAATAGCTCACATGCCAATGGTGCTGCCCAAGCTCCCCGTTCCATGCAATGGGCTGTACGTAATACCCAAAACCAGAGGACTACTAGCACTGCTCCTTCTAGTACATCAGCCCCAGCAGGCAAGTCTGAGTAAATTGCACGCATGAATGTCAGTGAACTCTGGCTTTGTTCTTTCCTCTGTTTTTGTTTGTTCTCTTAAGGATGAAATCTTACCTACCTGTCTTAGAAGGACAGTGCTGACCTATCTTGACTGTTCAGTTCTGGTTTTGAATTTAAAAAAGGAAGGATCTGTTGCAGTTGTTAAGAAGATATGTGTATGCTTGCTGTAGCTAGTAATTTTTTGCTAGTTACAGTTGCGATGTCAGTAATGTTTACGAGTTTATTTCTAGAAATGTTCATTATACCAGTCAATACAGCAAATATGTAGCAAAGGTTAAATAAATTCATTAATGTCATACCTTCTTTTATGTTTAGCAAGTTCAGCGGGCTTGATTTACATTGATCCATCAAACCTACGTCGGAGTGGTACCATCAGTACGAGTGCTGCAGCAGCAGCAGCAGCACTTGAAGCCAGCAATGCAAGCAGCTATTTAACGTCTGCAAGCAGTTTAGCAAGAGCATACAGTATTGTGATACGGCAGATATCTGATCTGATGGGTCTGATTCCCAAGTACAATCATTTAGTGTACTCCCAGATCCCAGCTGCAGTGAAGCTGACTTACCAAGATGCAGTTAACTTGCAGGTAAGAACATTCAAATCTCTGTAGAGAAACATAATTTCAATACAGTTGGGGTTTTTTAGGTAAAATCTTAGAATTGTTGAGGTTGAAAGTGACCTCTGAAGATTGTCTAGTCCAAATTCCCTGCAAGGGTCAACAGAAGGCTGCTCAGGACTATGTCCAGTTAGGTTTTGAGTATTTCCAAGAATGAAGACTCCACAACTGCTCTGGGCAACCTGTTAAGTGTTTGACAACTCTCGTAGTAAAAAAGTGTTTTCTTGAGTTCAAATGGAGTTTCGAAGTATTTCAGTTTGTGCCTATTGCCTCTTGTCCACTCACTGGATATCACTGAGAAGAGCCTGGCTCTGTAAACTTTATACCTTTTTATCACATATTTATACACACTGATAAGATCCTCCTGAGTTTGTTTCTTGAATCTAAACTGTCTCAGCTCTCTCAGCGTCTCCTCATATGAGAGGTAGTGTAGGCTGAAGTAGCTGTAGTTACCAATTCCATTAAATTGTTCATATTTTGTATACATAAATTCTTTCAAAAAAGGAATTTCAGTTTATTGCCCTCCACCCCAGCTAAGTCTGACTGGTATCTAATTAATAGTTAAGTCAGGTTTGACTGCTTTGGAGATACTAGTGATCTCTTCTAGAGATCTTTTGCCCTATTCTTTTTGATGTGAACTGTTGAGTCTATAAAAGAAGAAGGTTAGTAAGGGCCAAATAATTAAATAAGATAAAAGATTTGTACAGGTAAATATACTGTTTGCTGTCCCTTCTTTCAGGGACATGATCATCCTTTCCCTGTTACATGCATATTTTTTGGTACAGTGCTCTTGACTGTCAGTTTTTGAAGTATATGTAAAATGCATCTTTAGAGAAAATACATGAAGGGGAAGACTGGTATCTGGCATGTCTAGAAAGAAGTTTCAGAGACTAACTAAACACGGGAGGAACTTCAGTGTGTTCAGAAACTATGTATCAACTTGCATGTGGGCATAGCATGTATAGTGAAATCATCTGTACTGAATTTAGTACAAAAATCAACTGGCAGAATAATACTGCTGCTTTGGGCAGCCCAAGAAGTCAAGTGATGCTGTTTTCTGTTAGTAGTACTGTGTGCTACGATGTGAAAACCGGGTGACAATATATTTACTTATAATTGAGCCATAAAGTATTTCTATGGCTCTGTTTTTCACAGTGCGATGGAAGAAAAAGACTTCAGATTTGGGAGAGGAACTTTACAAAAATATTTGGGGATTAAACACTGGGGGAAATATGCAGAGGAATAAATATGAAAACACAGTTTTATTATGGAGGAGGCTAAAATCAGTTTCTATTCTGTACTGCTCAAATTCTTAGTGGGAAAATATTGTCTCTGCTGAGTAGAGATGTTTTGCAAAGGTTACCTTTTTGCCAGATGAGTGCAGGGGAGAGCTCTCCAGCTGAGGCAGCAAGAGATTTGTATTAGCACATGAAAGCTTGACAGCAGAGGTTTCACTGGGGTACAGAAACAGGGTTGAGACAGTATTTTGTTAGTTTAGTGAATACAAGAACGTTTGAAGTGTGAGGGATGTTTTTGAAGACCAGAATGTAGAGGAATGAAGAAGGCAGACTGTTGGATCAAAAAAACCGCAACAGGTCAATGGGGTTAGCAAACAGCAAGAAAAGCAAGCTCCAGAGCCCGTGTTGGAAACAGGCAAAGAAAAGACTGGACCAGGAGGAGAGATTTATATGCAGACATAGTTCTCTATACAGGTCTTAACTTTGTCATCTTCACTGAGTAGGTTGCAAGGGGTGAAGAGTGGTGAAAGATCTGGCTGGTGGATGCCATAGCAGGATGAGGGCTGTTAAAGCTACTAGGAAGTCAGAAAGTGGACCAAAATCCCCAAGATGTGTGGCACCTGGCAGATGCTGGGTGGTCATAAGGTGGGGAGTAGAAGAGATGCCCAAAAGGGGAAGAGAGGTGGTGAAAATGCTCAACAGACACCAAGGTATTAAGTGATGAGAGCTGCATACCACTACAGTAAATCAGCAGTCTCAATAGAGCTTTTGGAAAATGTTCATTGGTCATTCTTGAGTGTGGTTTTACAGCCTCTTTTGTTTGTAGAGAATCAGGTGTAACTGTTAAAAGCCATGGTGGAGGCTTACGTTGAGATTGCATTCTTATAATCTAGTTCTGTTGTTTGGAAAACTCATTAAATCTCATTTTCTATAGAATTACGTAGAGGAAAAGCTTATTCCTACATGGAATTGGATGGTTAGTATCATGGACTCTACTGAAGCTCAGCTGCGTTATGGTTCTGCATTAGCATCTGCTGGTGATCCTGGGCATCCAAATCATCCTCTCCATGCTTCTCAGAACTCAGCCAGAAGGGAAAGGATGACAGCCCGTGAGGAAGCTAGCTTAAGAACACTCGAGGGAAGAAGGTATGAAAATAGTTTGGCTACTGCATGTGATATGAATTACCAGTTTTACAGTCAAATCTTGTTCGCTGACATTTTAGGAATCTAATTTTGTAACGTAGCAGGGTAGTTACTGTTTTGATTTAAGCTGGCTTCCTGTGTTGTTACTACTATTTGGTTTATTCTGAAGTACTAGATTCATCTCAAGTATTAACTGTTTTTAATATACTGCACCTGAGCCGCTTTTAATAAAGCGTAAAAAAAGTATGATTGTTATCCTTATTATCACACTCTTCTGGGGAGAGGGGGTTGAGTTTTTACATCCATATTTCACATATAGAGACTGATGTGTAAAGGATGCATTCTACTGTGATCCCTAATCTCTCTATATTCAATCCTTTTCTTTCACTAGGCGTGCTACTTTACTCAGTGCCCGTCAGGGAATGATGTCAGCACGTGGTGACTTCCTGAACTACGCGCTGTCTTTGATGCGTTCTCACAATGATGAGCACTCAGATGTTCTTCCTGTTCTAGATGTCTGTTCACTAAAGCACGTAGCATATGTTTTTCAAGCCCTTATTTATTGGATTAAAGCAATGAATCAACAGACAACATTGGATACTCCTCAGCTGGAACGGAAAAGGTACCGACGCTGACTCATAGATACAAAAAGTTTTGCAAAAGTGGCGAATGCCCTTTTGTTTCAGTCATTAGCATTGTTACTCAGCAACTTATATACATATATATCTATATATCTATGTGTGTGTGTAGTAACATGCCTATTATAAAAAGAATATCTGTAATGGTATATAACGTACGTATGTTTGATACACCTGTTGCAGTATCCTGTGGATATTTGAGACTTATCTGATGATTTAAAGCACAGTAGGGAAATCAATAGCTGAAAATGTCCTTAAGTTGAAAATCCCTGCTACTTCAGCTGTAGCATTTTACAAGGTGCATTTATTACTTTTTAAAATGTTGTAAGATTCTTTTATTTTTTTTAGAAGTGCACTTTGATTTGAAATGGCAATTAATGATGATAGAAATGTCCACATACTGGTAGTCTACACCATCTGTTCCTATTTCTTACTAAATTTTGAGTAATGTACCTGAACAGTCCTAGTCAACAGTTAAATAAATGCAAGTCTTTGCCCCTTCCTGCCCCTAACTTTCAATATCACAGGTATTAGGAACCTAACTTTTTCTTTTCTTTACCAATTTAGTAACTGTAAAATACGAGATATTGATATTTTAGATATATATTGGACTGTTGTTTTAGTTCCAATGTTATGTTCAATATATTTTGGTAACGTAAGGCTTGTTATAACCTCAAAATGTATACCAGAGGATGTTGTTGTCAACAGTAGTTTCCTCCCAAGCACGAGATGATTTATTTAATACAGTAACTGATTGAGTTTTTTTGCTGGCCAACTTGAGTAGTTAGAGCTGTGGCTTTAAGCCTTTTTGATGCAATAACGTATTTCTGGAATCTGCTTTGTACCCAAAAATTCACATATTGAAATCCTGTCAAATAACTGTTCATCAAAAAATTGCAAAATTCCCATGAAATGCTTATAAAACTATCAAGGCCTAGACCTTTTCAGTTAAAGGTTAGTGGTTCAAATTGCAGAATCACAGAATCATTAAGGTTTGAAAAGACCTTTAAGATCATCAAGTCCAACCATCAACCCAACACCACTAAGCCTACTAAACCATGTCCTGAAGTGCCACGTGTACACATTTTTTTTTTTTAACACTCCTAGGGATGGTGACTTCACCACCTCCCTGGGCAGCCTGTTCCAGTGTTTGACCACTCTCTCAGGAAAGACATTTTTCCTAATATCCAGTCTAAACCTTCCCTGGTGCAACTTGAGGCCATTTCCTCTCGTCCTATTGCTAGTTACTTGGGAGAAGAGACCAACACCCACCTCACCACAACCCCCTTTCAGGTAGTTGTAGAGAGCAATAAGGTCTCCCCTCAGCCGCCTCTTCTCCAGACTGAACAACCCCAGTTCCCTCAGCCGCTCCTCAGAAGACTTTTTCTCCAAATTCAAACAGTCAGTTGCTTCTGTTAGATGACACTTTAGTAACCTGTATGAAACAAAATTTTATTGATTGTCGTCTAGTTTCAGAACATATTTCACAATGCACAAACTGCTAGGAATGAATACTGATCAAAGTTCTTGATCCTTTGTATAATACAGTGGAATCCATGTCTCTACTGTGCAGCTTGCAGACTTACCTTCTGAAATGTTATCAGTGACATTATTTTTATAAGACTAAGCATATTCTACACCAGTAAATTTTAGAATAGTATTCGTGTATGTATTTCTTCCAGTAATGCAGGGTTGCTAGTTTTTTTTTATATTGACTTTATTTTTCATATATTGTCTTTAAAAATAAGCATACCCATCACTGTCTGAAGCTGTAATTTTTTAGATCAAACTTGGTAGGTGGCCAAATGGCTATAAGGGTAACTGTGCAAGTAATGTCGTGAGTGAATATGTGATGAGGAGTACACTAGAGTTACTTCAAGTTTAGAGTGAGTTTGTTCTAGTTATGTATAGGTCTCCAGTACACTTACTGATTATACTCTTGCTTTATTTGATTGCTACAGGTGTAAATGTTTTGCCTAATGTTTTCTTCAAGAGGATTGACTCTTTCTTTTTCTTCTTTGGTTTTTAAGAACTCGGGAACTTTTGGAACTGGGCCTTGACAATGAAGATTCAGAACATGAAAATGATGATGACACCAATCAAAGTTAGTATACAGAAATACTTCTGTAGTATGCCAAAATGCAACACTTTCTTAGAATTTTTTCCCCTTTAGCTAAGACTTTGAATAAATTTTGCTATTTGTATATGTTCCATTAAATTTGGGCTTTAGAAAGATTTTCTTACCATTGTGACTTTATCACACTTCTCCCATTGCCTGTTCTCGTTTTGGGGCCCTCTTTTTGTCTCCCTTCTCTCTAAACTGCTGAATCTGTGCCCTTACTTACCATTCTCCACAATGACAGAATTTAAAATCTGAATCAGAGTTAAACTGATTTTTTTGATCTGATGAAACTGCAGATGAAAATGGTAGAATGTGTACTCTATACTAAGTACATATAGTGTAGGAGTGCATGTTCAGTAAAGTTAGTTACAGTAAAAAGAATGAAAATGATGACTAAGCAACTTAATAAAAATAGGGGATTTGTGGATGCATCCTGTAGAAGTATTAAATTTGCAGAGATGCTCCCGTAGTCAGAGAGCTAAAAGGGAAGTGTATTAACTTCGGTATTTTACATCCTTTGCTTTTGTAACTAAAAACTGAATTGAAATCTTCTCTGATATTTAGGTGCTACACTCAATGACAAAGATGATGACTCCCTCCCAGCAGAGACTGGCCAAAACCATCCGTTTTTCAGACGATCGGACTCTATGACGTTCCTTGGCTGCATTCCACCCAATCCTTTTGAGGTTCCTCTGGCAGAGGCCATCCCCCTGGCAGACCAGCCCCATCTATTACAGGTGACATCAGAGATGGTGTTCTGGAAGAAAACTGCAGTTCGGTTTTTCATTTCTAACTGAAGTATATTATTTACCCAGAATGCTTCTATTAATTTTCAGCCAAATGCTCGCAAAGAAGATCTGTTTGGCCGACCAAGTCAGGGTCTGTATTCATCTTCTGCCAACAGCGGGAAGTGCTTAATGGAAGTTACAGTGGATAGAAACTGCCTTGAGGTAGATTTAAAGGTTTTATTATTTTAAACAGTGGGGTAATTTAACCTAATACCTTAATTCTTTAAAAAGACACTGTAATGTTTTCTGAGAGAATTTTAAGTAGCTTTCAGAATGATAATTTAAAAGCCAAGTAAGTGTGAAGACTTGGACTTTTTATGAAAAATAATATGCTTTTTTTTAATGCAGGAACTTTTACGATTACTGATTTATAGTGGATTTCAGGCAATATTTTTAAAGGCCTGAAATATTTTTAAAGGCTGCAGTACAGTTTGGAGTTAATTTTGAAATGCCAATTATGTAATTATTTGTGATAAAAAGAATTAAATCTCCCTATAGCCCAGTAGATTTGACTTGCCTATAGACTGGGCATTAAATGGCAAGCATATGAAATGCAAACGTAAAGTGGAAAAATGTTGGTTGTTTTTTTTTTGTTGAAATAATTGACGTTACTGTGTTTTAACAGGAAAATTATAGTGCTCACTTTCATGTGGTTTGAAAATTAATTAAGTGTGTGTGTGTATATATGTTTCTCCTGAAAAAGCCTTCTAGACTGCTTTGAAAGTGCAATTAAATTTTACTTCTCCTTGTTTAGGTTCTTCCAACTAAAATGTCTTATGCAGCCAACTTAAAAAATGTTATGAGCATGCAAAATCGGCAAAAGAAGGAAGGGGAGGAACAAAATGTGCCTACAGAAGAATCTGAGAGTTCAAAGCCAGGGCCTTCAGCTCATGATCTTGCAGCACAACTGAAAAGCAGCTTGTTGGCAGAGATAGGATTGACAGAAAGTGAAGGGCCACCCCTCACATCTTTCAGGTAGTTTGAGTTAAAAATTACTCAGTGAAATATTTCTGAACCAATAAAAGGATATTTGGGACTCTGCAAAGTCTTTTTATATTAAAATGGGTAGCTTACTTTAGTTTGCATTTGGAGTTTGTGTTGGATAGTTTTTAAAATGAACAGTTGAACAGTCTTCAAAGAGGTCTGTGCAAACTGTAGTAAAATTCCTTTACTACCTGACTTCCTGCTACAGACCTACTATGATGTCCTGGGTAGCTAAGTTTAAAAATTGGAATTGACAGCTTGCTATCTGTGCCTGGTAATACTGACTGCACTTTATGCAGTTCAGAATTGAACTGCCCTCACTTTGAATTACAGCTTCTTTTAAACAGTGAATTCCATATAGCAGTGAAGTTACGTGCTTTGAGAGTAATTTCTCTTTGGAAGCAATACTTGTGTTTCAGCTGAAACTAAACAGTTTCATGTGCTTTCTTCCACAAACTTACTGTACTGTGTTGTTGATCAGAAAAAAAGAACTTACTTGAAAGCAGAGAGTAAGAAAAAGCAGAATTACACACAATGTGTCTGAAATTTAACTTGACTTTGCTTATGTCTCATTTTTTTTCTCTCCTTCTGTCAGGCCACAGTGTAGCTTCATGGGCATGGTTATATCTCATGACATGTTGCTGGGACGTTGGCGCCTTTCTTTAGAGTTGTTTGGTAGGGTATTCATGGAAGATGTTGGAGCAGAGCCTGGATCGGTATGTATTTCCCAGTGTGAGGACAGTTTCTTTTACAACTAAATTGTGAACCTCCCTCATCATTCTAATTTTTGTTTGTTTTGTGGTTTGTTTTTTTTTTTAATTTTATTTTTTTATTTTAAGATCTTGACTGAATTAGGTGGCTTTGAAGTAAAGGAATCCAAATTCCGCAGGGAGATGGAAAAACTTAGAAACCAGCAATCCAGGGATTTAACGTTGGAGGTAAAAAATGTTAGTTTATCTTCTGAATTTGTTTTCATTAAAAATTGAATTATAGCACATTGCAACAACTTGATAGGAGAAGTTGTATTTCAGAGTCTGCAAGCAGGTGTCTTAAACCTTACTTTGTGAACTATGTTGCAGTTACTGTGTAATTTTTCATAGTCTAATTGATATTTTCTGAGTCTATGCAGAAGTGTCCAGAAACTTCTTGTGAAGCCGAAATTCTTTTGGTATGATGATTGGTAAAGAAAAGAAAACTTTTCTGTGTTTTTACTAGGTTGATCGAGACCGAGATCTTCTAATTCAGCAGACCATGAGGCAGCTCAACAATCATTTTGGTCGCAGGTGTGCTACCACTCCGATGGCTGTACACAGAGTAAAAGTTACTTTTAAGGATGAGCCAGGAGAAGGCAGCGGTGTAGCACGAAGCTTTTACACTGCTATTGCACAGGCTTTTCTGTCAAATGAGAAACTGCCAAATCTAGATTGTATTCAGAATGCCAACAAGGGTACCCATACAAGTAAGTGACGCACAGCAGTTAATATACAGATAACATTCATAAAAGCCTTGGATGCTTTTTTACACTGAAATACTGGGCACCGTCTCAGATTTCTCTTGTTAGCTCAGCACAGGAACTGTGAAAATTGTGCATGTTACTTCTCTGAGGCAAGGAAGGGGCTTTTTTCCTGCTTTTAGAAACAGGAAACTCTTGTTTTTCTCAAAACAAGAGTCTGCTGTAGATGCTCTCAGCTTTTTTGAGCGTCTTCCTCTCCAGTAGGTGGTAGTAATTATGAAGATTTTAGCTAGTAAGAGCTTATATATTTTAATATTACTGCTCTGTCTGTTTGGTCACAAATACATTTTAATGTTTTTGAAAGCATATATAAACTCTTGAAGTATTCTGGCATTTGTAAGTTGGTACAAACACTTCAGGTTCCTTTCTTAAGTTTGGCTGAACCCCAGTAGCTACTTTAAGTGATGTGGTTCTGTCTCATTGGTGTCTTTCAAGCTATCTTCCAAAACTGTGTCATCCTTACACTGAGACTTAGGTAGGAGAGAGAAATATAAAGATATTTAAGCTTATGAGGTTTGTTCCCCTTCAGGTCTGATGCAGAGATTGCGAAATAGGGGAGAGAGAGATCGGGAAAGGGAGCGAGAGAGAGAAATGCGGAGAAGTAGTGGCTTACGAGCTGGTTCTCGGAGAGATAGGGATAGGTAAGTGATATATTTTTAATTTGTTGGACATACTTTGTCAAATAGAATAATTGCCTCGGTTATCGTCAGGAAAGATACTTTTACTTCCTCAAAGGTGTCTTTTTCACCTTCAGGAGCAATTTACAGGGTAATTTCTTGAAAATCAACATATACTTTAATTCTTTAAAGAATAAGTATGCTTGCTTTAGCATTGATTATGTCTCAACCATATGCCATCAATCTCTCTTGCTAAAAGAATGAAAAAATCTTCTGTACTAGAATAAAAATGTGAGGTGGTTTAGAAACACCATTGCTGTTGGTGGCATGTCTGACTGCTGTATCCAAAATACTAGTAGTATTAAAATCTCTGGTTCCTTTTGATTCTCTGATTCTGAATCATTCTCTCCAAGCAGCTATGAGCAACACTACTATTCCAGCATAAAAGCTAATGCTATTTTGAATCTGTGTGCACACAATACTGCTCCAGAGGAATTTCACATATTTCCTCTGAAATGAGTACAAACTGCTCTAATTTTCTTAAGGGACTTTAGAAGACAACTTTCCATTGACACACGGCCTTTTAGACCAGCGTCAGAAGGAAATCCTAGCGATGACCCTGACCCTCTTCCAGCACACAGACAAGCCCTTGGAGAAAGGCTGTACCCTCGAGTGCAAGCAATGCAACCAGTAAGACTTACTTATCTAATGCACTTAATGATACATCGTTTTTGTCATCTTCTAATTAAAAAATTAATCTATTTGTTTATTATTGTACAACATAACAAACTATTTGAACATGTAGGGCTGTTCTTATATTTTTGTAATTTTCTCAAGTTTTTGTTTCTGTAATTTGTCATTTAGCTTAGGAGGTATGTTGTAATGCATTCTATATTTAAAATATTAAAAGTTTCATGAAATCATATTTGAAAAGGAGAAAGCTGGAAGAGAACAGTAAGACATATCATTTTTTTATCCCCAGGCATTTGCGAGTAAAATCACAGGAATGTTGTTGGAATTGTCCCCTGCTCAGCTGCTTCTGTTACTAGCTAGTGAAGATTCCCTTAGAGCAAGAGTTGATGAAGCAATGGAACTTATTATTGCACATGGCAGGTAAAGTATCAAGGATTTGGATAAGAAATGAAAACTGATTTTGTGGGCAAAGCAGATGTACTGTGCAACATCTAACTCTGATACATGCAACCTATTCATTGCTTTGTTCTAGATATTTTTCTTTGGACAAGTGACTTACTGACTTCGGTTTAATCTCATCTGTTTGGTTTCAGAATATGACAATTCCTTATTGTGAAATTAAATCTGCCTTTTTTTTCTCTCCCCTTGTCAAGGGAGAATGGTGCTGACAGTATATTGGATCTTGGATTGCTAGACTCTTCAGATAAAGTGCAGGTAATGAACAGTTGCACAAATTAAATTTACTTAAGATCCAGTTGTATCAGTTAATTTTAAAAACCTTCCTTTATCACGCAGGAATTATCTTGTGGAGTTATCTTTTTTTTTAAATTTCTTTTTTTCTCTTGAAAAGATTAAGCAGTAATTACTCAAAAGTAGAAACTGTTGCCATTAGGAAATATCATGGAAATTCTTAACCAATGGAACTTGAATCTTTGGGCCTAGTAGCAAATAGCTTGTTCACATGTGTCTGTAACTAGAAGTATGTTTGTTAATTGCTGTTCTGATTTTCAAAACAGGAAAATAGAAAGCGACATGGTTCCAGCCGCAGTGTAGTAGACATGGAATTAGATGATACAGATGATGGGGATGATAATGCACCACTTTTCTACCAACCCGGAAAACGAGGTTTTTATACACCGAGACCTGGTAAAAACACAGAAGCAAGGCTGAATTGTTTCAGAAACATTGGCAGGTATGCTACTATTAGCTTTCTAGCCTGAAACAATGTAGAAGATGAACATACAAAATACCAGGGAGAGTCCAGGCTGCAAAAAGGTTTTTTTATTACTCTTATGCTCGGTATTTCTCACCTGGAGCTAAATAGTGGAAAATGTGCACACGTCAACTTGAGGTTTCTTTTCCTGTTAAATTTTTGTTTTTATCTTTTTTACAATTTGGAAGTTTTATACTGCAGGAAATATTTTTTTGAAATTATATATGTCCGTGATTTTCTTTTGGGGATTGATAGGGCTGGAAAGCTAGCTGCTGCTTGGTTCTTAGAATATTTTGACTTTTTTGATGTGAGTTTGCTGAAAGATCTCCCATGTAATTTCTGTCATACCAAAACAAAACACAAACATTTATTTTCAGAATCCTAGGATTGTGCTTGTTGCAGAATGAACTGTGCCCCATCACGTTAAATAGACACGTAATCAAAGTTCTTCTTGGCAGAAAGGTAAGTTGAACATAGAAATTTGAATTTCCTTTAACTACATAAAATCTCATCTTTAAAACCCTTTTTTTTCCTCTAACATGCATCTATTGACTTAACAGTTGATACTGGAACTGCAAGGGTGCCTTTAAATTTAAATTGAGGAGTATTAATTTTTTTATTTCCTGGATTTTGAGCTGAGTAGATGTACTAGAATTCAGGTATTTGACTAAGATGGAATGGTTTGTAATAGGTTAGCCATTGACTCTCTTCAGAAACAGCTTACTGTCTCCCCTTTTTCTCTTCCTGAGACTGAAGACTCAAAAGAGATACACAGTACTAGGCAATAGCATCCCGGCTTACCGAAAAGCATTTTCTATGGTATTTGAGAGAACTCATTGAATTGAACTGTAATTAAAATTCTGACTCTGGTGTAGGTATAATTTTATTCAGAGCAATCATCACCTAAACTTTTTGCAAAAATGCTTCCCCACCCCAATAAACACTAATTATGTACTGCACATTTCATGCATTAGTCAGTAGCATTCTAAGTTCTGTCTGGTGCAACAAACTTACACCAAGGTTTGTTATGGCTGGTCTTTCCTTAAAAACAGTGTTGATCACATAATCAGTTATCCAACATAGATATGATCTTTAATGAAAAAGGGTTAATGGCAGAGAGATATGTGTCCAAATATCCCCCGATATCTTGCAAGAGAGATTCCCTTCTAATTCTTTTCTTCAGGTTTATTCTTCTTCACTGTGTATTCCTTCTAGTTAAAAGTTGGATATGTCAAAGAATATTTTAGTTAGGTTTAGTTTAGTTTAGTTTGTAGATGACTTTTCTCCAGGATGATAAAGAACAAAGAAGCAAGGAACTATAGAAAACAGCAAGAAGTAGACATTGGTATTTGAATTGTTGCAGACTGTGATATGGAGCTACTGGGCCATCAGTCATTCAAATGTGTGTATATATAGCAGCAGTATGTATGTGTTTAAGTGGAGGGGAACTTCCAGCATTTTGGAGCACTGGTGCAAATTGTTTCCAACTTCAGTCAAGCTCCATCAAATCTCTGTTGATCTAGGTGGTATGTAGAAGAATTTGTTTAAAAAAGCCCTACAAATTTTCTTTATAACCTCTATACCCTTAATAGGGTAAGGAAAGGCTTTGCAGGTTTATCTTTACATTCTGCTAATGCATTTCAGTTGAGTATTCTAATATACCTTCAAAAGCCAGCTGAAAATAGGAGTTAGACTGCCTATATCTCCAAGTGTTTGTATGCTTTGTTACATGGGTTATGCACTGCTATATGCTAGTGCATAGATTAAGCACAGATCGTGTAATTTTGAATATATTCTTAAACAACTGCTATGTTTCAAACAACTTTTTAAAATTTTTTTTTAATAGGTAAACTGGCATGACTTTGCTTTTTTTGATCCGGTTATGTATGAAAGCCTTCGGCAACTTATCCTGGCTTCCCAGAGTACAGATGCTGATGCAGTGTTTGCAGCAATGGACTTAGCCTTTGCAATAGACCTGTGTAAGGAGGAGGGTGGAGGGCAGGTAAGCACAGCTAAACCTGTGTCTCTGTAGTTTGAGAATTTGACACTTTATGCATGTTGTAATGTACACATACTCCATGCTTTTCTCAAATGGCAAAGATAATGTTGTACTCTTCCTAGATTCAAATACAGTGTTCTCCTTTAAACATTGAAATGTGGGGTTTTTACCTTGGAGGTGATGTAGAGTCTACCATAAAGCTTGGATAGCACAGTCAATCCTAGGGAATCTTTAAAGCTAGCCTGTAGTAGTGAGTTTTGCTTGTTTTTAGAGGGATGTTGAGCAATAAATACGTTGAGCACTGTGCAGCATACTATGGCTGTTATAATAATCTCATTTCCTTTTTTCTTTTTTTTTTTCCTTCCTCCTTCTTTTTAAATGATCCTTGTTACTTTGCTGTAGGTTGAACTTATTTCCAATGGTGTAAATATACCAGTCACTCCTCAGAATGTATATGAGTATGTCCGGAAATACGCAGAACACCGAATGTTGGTAGTAGCAGAACAGCCTCTACATGTAAGTCTTTGGTGGTGGGTGTTGTTTTTTTTTGTTGTTGTTGTTTTTTTGGTTTTTTTAAAGTCTGTAAGACTAATCTGTTAGTTAATTCTTTTCCTGATTATGGTATTGCTATTCAGGTTTCTTTTTTAAGTATTGACAGCTTGATTAATAATATTTCATTTTCTAATTTTTTTGTAATTGTATAGCTGTTAACGCAGTACTGTGAAGACTGAGTACTTTGAGCAATTTCTCTTTTTTTTTAATAGAAAGATAATTTCTTTGAAACTTGATCTCATTGGTTAAGCATATATGTTCATTTATTGAGCTCAAATGGCATGTGTCCTGTTGCAATTTTTGCTTTGCATTTAGCAGCTATTTTGTTCTAATAATCTGTCACCTTTGATTTGTTTAGCTTTATACAAAGATTAAAAAGACATTTCAAAATATTTACATAATCACCTTGAACTTCTGACTTGTGTCCTTGTTTTTAAAGGAAAAATCAGTTATGAAACATAGAACTTTGTTCTTATTTTACTAGCCTGGCAAGAAACCTAGCAATTGACTAGAAAATATTAAAAGTACTTTGGTTTTTGAAGTCCTTTTTAAATAAAAGTTATGGAATAATATATTTTTGTAAAGAGTTAATGAAAACCCAGTACTTAGAACCACTTACTCTGTCATATGATATTACATCTAAACTTGGTCATTTCTGCTGACTGTGGTTTCCTGCTGCACTTCTGAGATATGCTAGCAGATTGCTAGATTACCTCTGTGCAGTTTAAGTCCAAAATTCTCACAGAAGGAAGATGTTCCTGCAATTAAGCTACTTGATCTCCATGTCTGCCTGTATTAATAGTTTGACTTGTTTATTTTAAGAGTTGAAAACCATAACATTTGTATTAATTTTGGTGTTTACTAAAACAAATTTATTCATGTCCTTCCATTTTGAAAATGGAATTTCTGATTTTTTTCAGGATATTGCTTACTTACATGTGTGTGTATAACATTTTTAAAGCAGAGATGGCATGTGAGTGTCTGAGGAAGCAATGTAGAATTAACATGCAAGATGTGTTTTTCATAATTCTTATCAGATTCAGTGTAGCTCAGCAGAATACCTGAGCTTTTTAGCGTTAAGAGAATGCGTTTGCTTCTGCTCCTGGTGAAATACTAGTTCAAACCATTACTGCTTTCTTTAGCAATAGTAGGTGGGGTTTAACAGATTGGTGCAGTTCTTTGTTTCAGAGTATTTGCATCTCAGATGGTAAAGCTTTGAAAGAAAAGAACAGCTAGGAGAATAATGAATTTTGAGCTAATAGGGGATTTCACATGGAACTTTTCACTAATGCATTTAAAGTCAATCTGAAAGTGATAGGCTATAATGTCAATCTTGTGATTTTCACTTAAGGCAATGAGGAAGGGTCTCCTGGATGTACTTCCAAAGAATTCATTAGAAGATTTGACAGCAGAAGATTTCAGGCTTTTGGTAAATGGCTGTGGTGAAGTAAATGTGCAAATGCTAATCAGCTTTACCTCTTTCAATGATGAGTCAGGTATGAAATAACTTGGTCATTCAGAAACAGAGTTGCAAGGGTAACTTAACACTGTTTGTTCTGTGTAGAGTCTCTCTTTGTTTCTCTGCAGAGTTACCAGCATTAAACTTAAACTGCCCTTTCTAATTTGACATCAGTTAATAAGTCACTGAAAGTCCTGATAAAATTATTACTATGTTTTTTACGTACCTTTGAAAATGTTTACCTTCAGCTGGGGGGAAGCACATTTACCAACTTTGCTGTCACTTGATGTTAAGTAGAAGGATTGCATTATTGGTAGCATATCTTTCCTTCTGAAAGTTCTGACCTGACTTTAGAAATATAAATGTGATTAAGGCAGTCTAATATTTCTTACATAATTTTTAAACTATATTTAGCTGTTGTTAGTCTTTTGGGGAGGGAGAGGGTGGGAGTTGTACTGAGGTATGTCAGACTTAATCTTTTCATTCAGAAGTATGTGTATTAGTTTTGAAATTACTGGTGTCTCCAATATCAGGACTTTATGAATGAGATTGTAGCTGAGATCCAATTTGCAGTACATGTAAAACAAACCTCTTAATATTTATTGTACCAGCTGAATTATATATCTTTTTTTTTTTATTTCACACAGGAGAAAATGCTGAGAAGCTTTTGCAATTCAAGCGTTGGTTTTGGTCCATAGTTGAGAAGATGAGTATGACAGAAAGACAAGATCTAGTAAGTTGTCCATTCCCAGTGGAAACATGCAGAAGAACTGGGATAACTTTGGCATCCTTACTGTTTTTAACTGTGTCCACCTGCAGAGACTTTGTATGTGAAGAGTTAAAGTAGCATAGCAGGGTAGTAGGGTTTGATTAGACTTTCAGTTCTGGAATCATCAGGTGTGAATCCTAGACCTTCCCGTAACTGAAAGTAAGCGTGGTGTGTCGTTACCCACATTCCCAGGTCTCTTCTGGAAGCACAGTTACAATCTCTGTGCAGTTGTTCTTAAGCTGTGTAACTGTGGTTAGTCAACTGTTGTGGGCTAGTAGGGCTTGAGGTTGAGTTCTCTTCCTGGATCATGGCTTCTGTGTGTCCTGAGGGCAACATCTGTGTCCTCTCCGTGAGAAACAGTAATGATACCATCTCCTTCTCAAAGCCCTTTAGGAATAGCTGATGAGAAACATGAAAGAACTGTTCAGGAGGTTTCATTTTGGAAAATTTGCCTGTAAATTGTGTTCCTTGTATGCTTCTTAAAACTATTCTTTTTTCACATTCTACTACTGAAGGTACTATCTTTCCTTTACGGTTTGCTAAAAGGAAACAAGGACTAATCTGAAAAGCAGAAAATGCAGAGTATATTTGTTAAGAAATATCTATGGTTACACTTTGGTAGTGACTCTGCTCTGCAAGTCAGTATTTCACACTTGAGATAATAAACCAAATATTCACTGTTGCTGCCTTTTTCTTGTGCAAATACTATATTGTGTAGTCACCAACTGGTTTGTGAGAGATTTCTGATGCATTTTGTATTGATGGCAGTCACCGTCTTCCAAGATAGATTTGGGGACATCTCATTTACTGAGGATTTGTTGATACAGGATCATTTTGAGTGCTGCTTTTACCAGTTTTTAACAGAAGTATATAATATAATGAGCAGTTGAGGAAAGGAAGTGAAGGAAGCTACTACACAAGCATGTAGCGTGACCATTGAGTTTAGTTGGCCTAGTGAACAGAATATAGTATGATCAAACTTTCTGTGACTGTGCAGTTCTTCTTTAACCTGTCCCTACACAACACGTAGGCATTATGAATTTTAGCCTTGTACAGCAAAATTTTAAATGCCATCTTCTTTTTTCAGGTTTACTTTTGGACCTCAAGTCCATCATTGCCTGCCAGTGAGGAGGGATTCCAGCCTATGCCATCAATCACAATAAGACCACCAGATGACCAACATCTTCCTACAGCAAACACTTGTATTTCTCGCCTTTATGTCCCACTCTATTCCTCTAAGCAGATTTTGAAACAGAAATTGTTACTCGCCATTAAGACCAAGAATTTTGGTTTTGTGTAGAGTATAAAAAGTGTGTATTGCTGTGTAATATTACTAGCTAAGTTTTGTAGATTTTTCCATTTGTCTATAAAAGTTTATGAAAGTTAATGCTGTCATACCCCTGGTGGTACTTTAAAGATTTAAATGCAAACATTCCTGTACTAAATTTGTAACGTAAAGGCCTAAGGAGCACTGGCAATATCTGATTGCAACAGTTTGCTAGTCAATAATTCCTTTGCCTAACCCCAGCCAAAGATGACAGCAGAACAATATAATTTACACTGTGATTTATCTTTTTGCTGAGGGAAAATATGTAAAATGTTCAGAAAATTCACTGCTGCCTTTGTGGAAAGTGTTTCAGCAAAGGTTCTTGTATAGAGGGAGTAGGGAATTTCAAAATAAAAAATTAAGTATGTTCTGTGTTTTATTTTAACTTTTCTTATGGTGTTTAATTTGTGGTTGGCTGCAGTTGTGTATCATGTATATTGAACTTGTAAAAAGTTCCTGACAGCTCAGATCCCAGAGTTGGGATCGTTCACTTATGAAACCACTTTCATTGCAATTTTTGTTCCGATTGCATTGAACTCTGGCGCATCAGATACCGTCACTAATATTTTGCATGTAATCTGTACCTTTAGTGTTTTTCGGGTTTTGGTTGGGTTTTTGGTTTTTTTTTTGTACATATGATGAGGCCAATGCACAGTATTTCATAGTTCACAATCAACATTTTTGTATCCCTGTTTCAGTGAACAGACAGTCAGGAGATTGTTCCACTACTAGTTCTAACCTGAAACTTGTACTACGTTATCTAACTATGTAAACTCAGCCTGGGCACTTTCTGGTAACTGTAAAATGTTTATAAGATCATGATTATTGAAGATACATTTTGGAAAACTTTAATGTTCGTGAGCAGCTTAACTTCTTTTGTATCTAGCCTTTTTTTAAGTATCTTGTTACAGTTTTTTAATAAAGAAATTACAGACAAAATACCAAGTCATACTGAAGAAACAATAGTTTTTATTTATTTAGCCATTTCTACTTCAGCTAACGGCATACACTAAACATAGTTGTTCATTAAAAATCTGAATTTTGTAACTGAAAAATTGACCTGCAGAAGACATTCAGCCCACATTTTACAGTTAGCAGAGAATCCTGAATGAAACAGGCCAGGCAACCCCTTCTTTTCACAGAATTGGTTTGAAGGGAAAGTGGCTTGTTCTGAAAAATCTCAAGGTAATTAGGTTAGCATAAAATTCTCAAACTGCATTGTAGTGGGTTCTACTGTATGTTCACTTTTAAAGTCGTTGGTTGCTTTTGGGGAGGGCAGTCTTTGACCGTAACCTAGGACTTGTTCTTCCCTAATGCTTGAAAGATTTTTTGAGAGTTAGGAAGTGATTAATAAAGGAAGGAGGAGCTACTTCTGTGTCAGAACAAATTTCTGAAAGCTTAGCAGGCTGAAGTATTGAAGGTTAAGAGCTTTTTGTGGTGGTGATGTTCTCCCTCTTTCTTGCTTCTCCAAACCTTCAGTCCATGTTAGTGTTCTGGGGTTTTTTTCCTTCCTTTTGTTGGGAAGAGCTAAACTAACGTTCCGTCAAAATCTGAGTGGAATTCATTTTTGCCAGAGCTCCACTGGGTTTTCCTTTCTGTCAGCTAGTTGAGGATGACCAGAAGTTATCTACAGCTGTGATTTTCAAAAAAGCCTCTGTTTTCATCGTTGATTTAATTGCTAGAGGTATGGAGGACAGTTGAAATCAGAAATTCTGATCACCAGTTGCCAAACTGTTGTTTTCTCAATAAGGGTGACTGGTTTAGGCTTGTGTAGTTAAACTGCAGATAAAACAAGTAAACAGATGTAGAATTATTTCTGCAGGTACTAATACTTCCTAAATCAATCATCCTAGAAAAGGATAGTTTCAATGTAGGAGGATTGGAGTCTGTTCTGGATTTCTTGTTGTGACCTCCAGAGTATCTTAAGTTCAAAACTGTATCAGACTTTACTATGCTAGTATCAATGAAAAATAAAAAGCAGTACAGCTACACAAGTCTAGATATAGGTGTATTAGCATAGAGAAAATTTATACTGGTATGGCTGTTCTCATAGGAGGATAGTTGCAAAGGTACAAAGCAACATATACTTTATGCCTGGATTCTAACTGGTGTAATTACTTCCACTACCAAAAATGCCTCTAACTGAAATGTGTAAAGTTAGTAGAAAGCAACAACAGAAACTGTTTAGAATAGGCATCAAATCTACAGTCTGTAAAATAAAGCTCCCTCCCTCACAAAGCTTTGTGAGACTTGATGTATTACAAAGTATCCAAGGCCCTTGGATGAAAGGCCATATATAAATGTAAAATACTGTGTGTATATATATATATGTATTGTGTGTATATGTATATAAGTGTATGTGTATGTATAACATATAAATATATGTTATATGTATATATATTTCTGTATATAGCTTAAACATTTTTTTAAGTCCTGTAATGTATAGCTAGACAAAAATAATGCAGATAACTCACAGTAGCTCACCATATATACACACACAAGGTATTCTGATAAGTGGAGAGGGAATCTAGAATGATTTATGCTGTCGTCATTGACTTGAAATGTGTATGTAGCTTTATAAATAGCTTTTTTCCTCTGTATGGTATATTTAAACTATATCAAGATTTTAATAAGAAAAATGTTTATTAAAATCATACACCTCATCTCCCTTTGACTTAAGCCCTTCTGTTAGTTCACTTTTAAGATGTGGTAGAGAAACTAGTTAAGGGAAAATTCTGTAATGTTTACATTTTTAAATAGTCCAAATCCTTAGCTGTTCGTAACTGCTGAAACAGGAGGTAAAGGTAGCTACTAATAAAGCGTTACTACCACCTACTGCACTAGTTCCTATTCTGAATCTAGGGAAAACCAACACCTTAGTGCTAACTTCCATGGCTAATTCTCAGCGTTGGTTTCTGTTCCCTAGGTAACTGTATTCAGCACAGAAGGCAAATCGCTTTCTTCATCTTTCTTAAGTTTCCCAGAAGTGAAAAATTGTACAGACTCGTCTTCAAGTGGCCTTTCCGACCTGTGTGGTTTGGGAGTGACCTTTCTTTCCTGCAAGTTAGTCATTTGGTCATTAGATCTCATGCAGTGAAAAAGCTGTAAACTGGCAAATTTGTGAATCAAAAGCAATACCCTTCTTGTACAGCGGCAGTCATTCAGGGAGGCAGAGGAAAGGAAATTTCTCTAATCTCTTAACCTACATTTGTCTTTGCACAAGTTGCCCGATTGTGTACAGACCTGCTTCTGAAAGTTTAGTTCCACGTGTGCATCCAAAGAGAAGCGCATAGAGAGCCGGGCATGAACCGTCCCTCAGTCGCTGGCGGGCAGTGGGAGAAGTACCCCGGTCACCACCCACGCCTCCCTTGCCCTTCACCATTCAGCACACCTCATCGTCATTCTTAACGCCACGTGAAAGACTGTTAGAAGTAGGTTAGTAATAAGCTCCTCTGGGGAAGCTTACTGCTCTTCTCCTTTAAATCCCTTTTTATAGTGTCCTTAACAACCTGTGGATCATGTCTCTGTGTGTGAATCTGTAAATGCCATTCTGAGCTTTTCCTGTGTCTATATCTTCGCTTCATTGACACTTGCATTTCTCTGGCTTCCTCTCTCTAGGCCAAACTACAGATACCTAGCTTAGCAGCTCTGAATGCCCTTTCTCTTTTCGAGCTTCGTACGGTTTCACCATTTTACATTCTGTTCAGTCTGCCAAACTAGAATAGAAAATTCTGCAAGTCTGGATTAGCTAGATTTCGGTGCGTGTGGCACTTGCTTATCCCGAGGTCTGAATGGCCACACACAACTGAAATGTGTAGGTGAATTGGTCACGCGAAAGCTTCAGCGACTGTCTTGAACTCACAGTGCTGGAAGTTCCCACGTGGTCTGCGTGGGGAGGACACGAAGGCGTCACAGCTGGAATCTGGCCTCCATTGCAGCGTAGTCATTGCCCGGCAGGACTTCCTAGCGTCATCAAGAGCACCAACGTGTCCTTTCCTAGTTGGAAATTGCTTTCGTGGTTTTCATTTGCAGCTATTTGAGTATCTTAGCATTGAGCAGATCAGCTGAACTAAGAAGCACAGAGGGCTTCTAATTTTTTATATGTCTTTTAAGGATTTTCTGTGGAGTTGTCTTTAAGAGGACAACTTCATGTCTTGCTTGAAACACAAGACTGAAAGTGAGACTTTTCCCCCACGTTGTCCATGGCTTTCTGAATAGGTATTTTTTGTCATTAAATATCATAAGTTACTATTATAGTAATACACCATTTAGTATAGCAAGAAGCAGTCGGTTGCTCCCAAGTGTTTCAGGACTTTTTTCCATAAAGATGAAATGTTTCCGTGTCCCTTGGCCAGTGACAACGGCAGCCAACACAAATGTGTATGTTCGAATACTATAGTCATGAGAACCTATTGGAAAATAGGTTGTTCCCACAACTTGTGGTAAGGTTTCTCTGCAAGGAGACTCTTTGAAGAAAATAGTTGTTTTGGACATACTAAAGCTATTCACAAATTGATTTTCATACAATGAACAGTTTTAAGCTGAAAAAGATTGTTTCACTTTAATTTAGAAATGAAAATTCTTCAATTTGCCTGAAATGGCATTCTTTGTATTAAAAAATAGTATTTATAAAGCGTTTTTAAGAGGCAGCTAAGTATTCCCCAAAAAAGTAATACCTTTTGGGGGAGGGAGGGAAGAGGCATTAATAGTTGTGATGACTGCATTTTGGATGTCTTAGTAGACAAAATTTTGGGACACACTTTGTGTCAGTAGCTTACGTTGCCTTGCCATGAAAGAGTAGCTTGCCCAAAAAGTTGTAATTGATGCTAGTATAGGTTACATTTTTTCATTGCTTTTATTATTTTCAGAACTACTAAATACAGCATGAACTTGCAGATTCATGTCTTTCCAAAGAAGAACATGACAGGCTTTTTTTTTTTTTTTTTTTTTCTTTTCCCCCCTGAGTGGGTCAAAATTACTCCTTTGGACAGAGCAAGCTTTGGGAATGCAAAGCTGTGCTAGTAAGCCAGTAAGGTCTGGGTCTATCCAATGGTGTACTAAAGGTGTGTGCTGCTGCTGCACCTCCATTAATTGCAATTAGCAGAGTGAGAAAGCCGTTGCAAAGCCGTAGGCCGCCCTGCGGGAACGCCCGTTCTGGCGTGCCGCCTTGCCGCAGGTCTTCTCCCCTCCCTGCTGTGGAGGGTCCTGCACCTCCGGGAAGTGCCGCCAGGCTTTCAGGACGTGACGGTGGAGGTGACCCTGTGGGTTAGAGTCCCTCCCCGTGCAGAAACACCTCCACAACTCCTAGCACGGACATTTGTTGTAAGAGAGCGCGGGTAAGGGGCCGTGGGGACCGGGGCAGGACAGCTGCCGCGCCACCGGGTGGTTTGGAGCTAAGCAGTGAACACAGCTTCCACCACCCATCGAGGAGCTTATTCTAAATAGGACATCACCAGTACGGCTGGGTCATCTGAAATCCTGCAAAATCATGCATAATGCTGTATTTCATATGTGTGTTTATTTTGCTTGTAAACTAGTTTACAGTTCCACAAGTGCTTTTCCATATTCCAGTATCACATACGTGATGTAATTAATTTCTATAAAACAAAGGCAACAGAAGTTGGTGGATTTTTGTGGAGGTGCTAGAGCAGCCAACTGCTGTTCCGTTAATCCTTGTGGTACATTTCCTTTGCAGTATTTTTCCTTTATATATTAACCTTTAGGAACCATGTAAGTAGAAGTTTGCTGTGTATCTGTAAAAGGGCAGGTGTGACTTTAAGAAGTTATCCCCAAACACTTGAACTCCTTTCGATTAATAATTATATTAATTTGTGGTAGTTCTTAAACCTTGTCAAATACTCAGCAGGACAATCCATTATTCGGGGAATTTTGAAATAGCAGCCAGGATAATCAGGTTAGGGGGCTAAGATAATTGATAGGCAGGTCAATGTTGTTTAATATGACCAGAATCCCTGGAAGCCCCTACCTGTGCACTATGTACCTTCCCTGGCTGCGGGGTCATTGGGCGCATTTGGCCAGCGCTTGGACTGGGGAGCACTGGGCAGCAGTCATGGGGATGGTGCACAGTGTCTATGGACTCACCTCCACTGAGGAATGCCAGGCCTCCAGGTCCTCCTCCTCCTCCTGAAGGGACCCCCCTGGGCTCCAGGCATTTCTCTGGGCCCCTGAAGAGCAGCTCTGTCCTGCTCCTGTGCTGCTCGACTGACTTGGTGCTCATAAACTTTTAGTTCTTGCTCACTGGTGTTTGCTTTTAGATTTGTGTCTTTGATTTCAGGTCTTCGTGACAAACCAGGCTGTGGGTGGCACTTCTCTTTTTTTTTTTTTTCCTATGGACCGTTGGATTGTTTTGGTAAATGACCCACGTCTAAAGGAAAGGGGCGCGAAGGGCTTGGCCAGCTTTGGGATGGGGAAGGAAGAGAAAACCACTGAACTCTGATGGTTCCCAGCTCTGGATGAAAACTCTGCTTGCAAGAAACGACAGAAAGAAGTGGCGATAGTGCTTTCACTGACCGTGTTTGCCCCTGTGAGCACTACAACTACGTACGTCTGTTACGCAGTTACTGGAGGGTGTTCTGAGGTCTGCATTAGCTCACGAGTTGCAGTCAGTGCTCCGCCTCTCTCACCGTTCGGTCCCCGTCCGCCTGGGCAGCAGTGAGGGCCCGGAGACCAGGGCAAGCC
>NW_010534868.1:0-17412 GCF_000687285.1 Phaethon lepturus | reverse complement strand
GGCCCCTGCGGGGTGAGGGGACGGGGGAACGGCAAGCCCCCCCCGCAGCCGTCACCCCCAGCTCCCGGAGGACGGTCTGGCACCGCCGACGTACTCCGTGGTGGCAGTTTTGCCTCCTGCTGTGGGTTACTGAGGTTTTCTAAAATGACGTATGATTAATTGGGAGGTAGAAAGAACAGGGAAGTGTAAAGATTTATTTGTTTAGGCCCTTTTGTTTGATTCATTGTTCCTGCGGAGGGAAGTACTGCTCAATAAGAGAGCGTAATTTAGATTGCCAGATTTCTGGGCGGAGGCTCAAACTGGTGCAGTTTGTTTGGCTCTGTGAGGTGGGTTGCTTTTTCTTTTTTGGTAAAGGGAGCTAAAATTGATTCTGACCTACACTGCTTCTTGCCAGAGGAGTTTCCGTCATGTTGAATTCTCTGTCGGGCTAGACATCAGCCTACCTGAACAAAGTGGGCAGATCTGGACCCCTGAAGAACCAATGCGTACCAGCGGGTATCAAATGTAGAAGCATCGCTATCTCGTACGTAGACGCACGTGATGAAGTGTAATTTATCACTTGGATAGCTCATCCAGGAAGGGCTGATATTGCAATCACATTGCCCAATTACACTTCTGCCAGTGGAGTACCTCTATGCAAAAAATACCAATTTGGAACAGCACAGGCTTTGCCTTTCTGGCTTTATCTACAATAGAAGCTTTTGCCAGCAAAACGCATATAGGTAATCCACAGATGGCTGGATTGCAGACCTGGCTAAAGATTGCTTAAAGAGACCCTTCCCTTTAGCTAGGTGACTGAAAGGACGTCACCAAGATGGCACAATGCAACACTGTCGACTACTCTGTAATAATAAGCTTGCTTGTAAATATTGAATGTCATAACAATATTATTCAAGTACATGCTTAGATATTACATGTTTTTCACAGAGTTTTTGGTTTTGAGAGAGATCATATGAAATATGCTAATTTATTCTCCATATTAATTCAGATATGCTGCTTTAAAAAATATAATTTCTCTGTTTTCCTTTTTGGAAGGAAACTCCAGTCAAAACTGAAATTCAAGAGGAATTTATTCTTTTTGGAGAGCTAGCTGTGAAAACACGCAGAATTTTCTGCTTTCCCATAATAAAACTTCCTTGGCCTGTAACACCAGAACTATCCGTTCCTCCAAGCGCAGAACACACTAACAAAATATTTATCGTCTAGGAAAGACACTGGCAGTGTTTGTCATACCATCTGCATTCTGACTCAGGGACTTCTCAAGAGCTGAGTAAGGGTGCTGCTTGGATGGCTTTCAAAAACTGGGCGAAGACTGCTTGATGTGCCACAGGAGGCGAAGAGTCCGTGAGCCGAACTGTTACTGACCCCCACCACGCCAGCGCACCTCGCCCCACGTCTGCAGCCTGGGCATCACGGTCCAGCTTTGATAAAAGCATCCTCCTTGCCTGTGTTTCTACAGTAGTTCCAAAAGCATTAACTACTTCTAATTTGCAGTGCTGAAACTGTGTTAGCACGACAGTCACTCTGTTTCATCCTAGAGAAGCTCCGTTCCCAAGTACCTGTGGCATGAATTTTGTGGCGTGGTTCAGCCCAGAGCTCAGGACGTGTACTCTGCCTTTGATCGCTGCAGGGTAGATGTCCATCCTACCTGAATAACTCTAGCTGCAAACTGTACCATCTGAGGAACCGATCGAGATCAGTACTACCAAACATTTTCATTATGCTCTTTTTTAAGAGCACGTTACGCTTCTTCTAGTAAGTCTTAAGCTGAAACTTCAATATAGTGCCTAAAAATGTATTTATATGCTTTCTGCTACTGATTTTTTGGTAATCCTTGGGCTCAAAACTAGCAAAAATTTATGGTGTGTGGTAGAAGGCAGCAATAACAGTATGAAAACACATAAAAACCTTTAATCAGCCAAGGCAAATTTGAGAAAGATTGTTTATGCTGGTGTTAATTTTGATTTTTTTTTTTTTTAATTCAAACAAAAACGTAAACTTGATTACAAAGAAGGTTTTTTCCCAACTTCGACTACATGTTTTAGCTCTATACAGTCAGGTCAGAAAAAGTCACATGAAGGCAGCACACTTTCTATGTAAATATAAACTTCAGTCTCACAATGATAGATCACTTGAGTTATTAATTTCTTCTTTCTCAGTAGGAAAAAAATGTATTCAGATATTTTCCCATGAAATTTATTAAATACCTTTGAAACATGGCTTCCTTTCTTTTAGATTAAAAGTAGCACACACCTGCAGGAAAGTAGCAGTAATGGAAAGGTCAGGCAACTTTCTTTTTCCATGCCTCCATACAGCCTCAAGGCGCCCGCGCTCCGAGACACCTCCACCCCAGGGAGGCTTGCCCAGCTCCGCTTTGTTGGGCAGATCTGATAAGGCTTCACTTCGAGTTGGGTGGATAGGACTGCAGGCCATGGAGGCCAGCAAGGCTGTTCCAGCTGTCTCCCAAGTGCAGCTGGAGCCTGGAGACATTACTGCTGCAGCACAGCCTTCTGCATCAGACTGCTGGGCAAAAGCAGAGGAGCATCAATGGAACAGGGAAGGCAGTTTCGGCATCGCTTTGCTATCTGATCTCGTTGAGGCTATAGCCTCTCCACGGAGGACTTCGTCTTGTTTCACTAAAACCCTCTTCCTCATTGACTTTTTTTTCTCCTGGCGTTCAACTATTCCCTTTCTTTAGGACACGGGAACACCTACCGCGTGAGGAAAACGAGAGGTACCACAAGCAGCGTGTGGAGCAGATTCCTGGCTAGCAATGCAGAAAAAGAACATTCTTCACTTGCTTTCTCATCTGCAAAAGAGCGAATACTGCTGAGAGCCCCCAAGCCTCTGTTCTCTCTGTGACTGATCCTTGGTGAACAGCTGGCAGCAAAATGAACTTTCCAGGGTGACTGAATAAAAATGTGGGTTGCCTGGCCTAGAGAACAGCACAATTATCACTTACCTTGTTATGACAAAACAAGTTAGCATATTCGTCATTCTTTACTTCATAAATGTGGGCAGACGCAAGGGGTATGTAGGGACATAACACCATTCTCTTTCATTTCTCAAAAATAGCAAAGCTAAATTTCTTTTCTGTAAGTGCAGCATATTCTAAAATTAGAAAAACAAAGGCTGCAGAAGGGTTTCTGGGACTGAGTTTTCCAACTTAAGAATGGGAAGAATGGCTCCCTCCATCCTTCCTGTTCTCCTACAGGTCTAACTGTCGGTAGGTAAATGGAAAGAGAGCTGTAGTTAAGAAACAGGGAGCTGAGTTACATCCCATTAAAAAAAAAAAAAGAAAAAAGAAAAGAAAGAAGGAGCTACTGAACTGAAAGAAACTGAACTCCAGTGTTAAAGTAACATTACGCAGAGGGGTTCCCAAACTTGCTTGAATGATGGCAACAACTCTTGCCTTCACAAGTGGGTGTATTTACTCTTTGAATTCACAGGTGAATTTAAATTCACAGATTCAAACCTGTGCAATCACTTCTTTCATCCTTCTTTTATATACGCTTGCTCCCATAACACCCTAGCTCCAGCATCCTCAGCCGGAGCTGCACATATCCTACGGGCTCCGTTGCAGTCCATCCGTGCTAGCGGGCAGCAGTAGAAATGGGTACTTTTGATTTTGCTTACATGCAGACGGCGACTCAAGTGAGCAGAGCTGGAAGCCACCATCTCTGGCCAGCACACATGTACCACTTTCAAACAGTGTGCCTGTATGGCTCTTTTGTAAAATAAATAGCCCGGGAATTGCACAGGAGACTGCAGCAGAAAGAAAATGGAAGTTATGTCCATTTGGACTGAAAAACAACACTCACAAACATTTAGCTCCTTAATGCAGCCCAAGTCAGGAAGCAGAGGTCAAACCAGCCTGTCTGCAGGTTGAGCTTTGGTATTAGAGAGCTGGAGTCCCCTCATTTGCGTTGGCCCATGAAAGGAAAATGTTCATCAGTGCTAACCCTGAGACCTGTGTGTGGGAAGGCCACAGCAATAAAGCAGATAATTTAGAATATCACGCTATATAACTGCCGTAAAGAAGAGGTAGCTGTCACGGCAGGACTAGGTTGGAGAGAAATACGTGATGACTTGCAGAAAGGAGAATTAGGAAACCTAAAATCTCAGGGAACACATTTGGAAAAAAGAAGTATCATTTGATTGCTACTCTGAATTTTCTGACTGCGCTAAAAAAAAGTCACATAAACCAACTTCTGTGCTGCTGCTTTTTCTTAAGCAAAAGTATGCAAAGTAGCTTTAAACTTATCTCTTATCTCTATGCTTGCTGTATATGGAATTTTCCAGAGGAATTTGTCTAGCAGATGTTTTTAACTAGAGTTGGTTAAAAGCGTGATGAAGCCCCAGCAGGGAAAATAAATAACAGTGTTGTGACACTAGGAACCCAGTTGTCGTTGTTAGAGATGAAGAAAGATCACTGCCTGCCCTGAGCAGGAGTGCTCTGGTGGTCTCAGTAAAATCTAAGACGGAGGAAAACAAGTTGGACTGAGTGGTCAGGGAAGCACAAGTATTGCTTCATACACCTTCAAATTACAAGAAGCTTTGATTCAGCAGTCTTCAGTATCAGATTTTAGGGGCGCTTGCTATGTATCTGCAAAATAAAATATCTGGAAAAAGAAATTGCCTCTCACCCAACTGGAAACTGAAAATGAAATGCAGGGGTCCTTGGACCTTTAAGATGGAAAACATTTGTCCTACAGAGGAGGAGTTCTTAATTAAACTACTGAAGATAGTCACGGGGGACACAGAGGGGCAGGGAAGGAGAAGGAATTGGGCTCTCTGCACATTTCCTGCTACCTGTGTAGCTTGTTTCTTTCAGGCTGAGGAAGGAAAATGCCTGGAGGAAGAAATGGGGAGGAAATTCTACAGGGAATTTTGTACAGATTTCCTTCCCTCACTTTTCTCATAGAAGAAGGTGACCTGAACTCTAGAAGATAAAATAAATGCTCCATGAAGCCTCGCGTGAATCAACTTGTCAAAAAAGCCTGCTGTTCTACATGCAACACCCTTTAAAAAGTTCCTATGGAACAACTTAATATAATTAGTTCCATCCAATGTGCACAACTCCACCACTGATGTGCTGCTTTTGCAATACCAGAAGCAAAATTGAGCATGACTGAACTCTTTTCCTGCAATGTCATGTTGCTTTACAAACAGTAACTGGCTTCAGGCTACGACATCGTGCTGCCCTTTGAGCGCAGGTTAGCCTGCGTGGGGTGGCTGCACTCTCGGGCCTCTTTGGAGAGGCAATGAATGGACACTGTGGGTGGTAGGTTCCCACAGTGCTAATGGTCACAGAAAAAAACGAAGCAAGACAGAGGGCAGGGGAGGAGAAAAAGAAAGTAGGACCAAGAAGTGGAAATCTATTTTATGTCCACAAAGCTCAAAGGGAAAGAAGACACAAAGCACTATTATTCCTTCTGTTGCTGCTTTTTTTTAATATAATTAATTTTCTCAGTTTTTTTTTTTTTTAAACAGATTTCTTTCATCTTCCTGTCTCCTGAACTTGTTTTAGCAACAAAACACCGTGTTGAGATGCACTCGGGCTTAAAAATGATTAAAAGAACCACACTGTAGTTATCCTCTTTGTGGGGAGCCACTTCCCTGCCCCCCTGCTGACTGTGGACCGGACTGTTGAGCCAGGTGGCAAACCCTTGGCTTCAGCAAGGCATGCTCCCTCCTCCACTTGACCCTGGATCACCACACAGCGTGGAGCAGGGGCGTCACATGTCCTTTGGGGAACCCCCAGCTCCCTGTCCCCTGGCACCAGGCGAGGACTGAGCCAAAGCCGCCCCAGGAGAGGCCGTGGCCGATGCCGGTAGCTGCCAGCAGCTTCCCCCAGCGGGCAGCTCACCCCAGAGATGCATTTGAGAAGGCGCAAGATGTTTCTCGTTACAGGCGTACGACTGCAGCGCAACACAGCTAAGCTGTGCCCTGCAGGTTCATTACAAATGAAAGCCTGACAGGGATAAAGGAAAGTGCCTGGGGATTTAACGTGCTTGGAGGCGAAGACGTGAGTCCATGTTAACACGCGCAAGCCAGCAGTGTCTTCTAAACAACAAGTGGCTATGGGTACCTGGAAGATCAGGTGCGCTGCCGAGACACCTCAGAAGGGCCTGTTGGACACTCATGGCTGCCTGTGCAGCCAGGGAAGAGACACAGACGTCTCCAGAGGACAACCGGCTCCAGCTGTCGTGCCTCTCTAGACACCCACCACTCAACAGGCTCAGCTGTGCCTGGTGGGTACCTCCTTGCCGGCCGTCAGCCTAGACCTACTGCGGAGCCTTTCCACGGCTAACGCTGGGTGCGGGGGAAGCCAAGCCTTTTAAAAACCTGACTTCTCTGAAGCACCTCACGTTGGACCTTTACTCTTGGCAGTACTTTGAACAGTATGAAGGGGAAAACCTTGTATTAATGTGTTTATCAGGTCGACAATTTACATAAAGCAAGCAGACAACAAAGTTTTCAGCTGCAGAGCATCTTTCGTTCACTCTTCCTGGCGATTATGGAGAAATTCTTGGATTAGCAGCACGCGAAAGAAGCAATGGATATCTGTGGCATACATTCAAAAGCATGAAGAGAAATGCAAGGATTAGAAAAATATGCCTGATAACGTTTCAATTCATTTGAGAAGCTTAATTTTACTGTTGTAAGTGTGGAATTAGTTTCTATAACTGAGTTTCCAGGAGATCCTATTATTATGTCAGAACCATTAAATTTACAGTACTTGAGGGAAGGCTTCCTTCTGTTTTTTGGGATACCTCCCAGGAGAACCTGGCAGTGGAATGCCTGACTCAGTAAATACTTATTTTTGGTAGTATAACCTTCTTTCCAGCAAACGTGTGACCTATGGTTATTTTTGCAAAAGAAGAAATTTGGAATTATCTATCTCATGACATATTTTAATAGGCTGAAAAAAACTACTTTCCCTAAAAGGAAACTTTGCAAGATACTAGATTTTGTGATTTATTGGAGTATAATTTCCATGCAGGATGAATGACATATATTAGACAAGCATATACAGATAGGGAAAACACAGTTTGATTAACCCACTAACTTTGTCCCAAGCAAGATGACCGTTTGGAAAATACCTTCTCTACAGAGAAAGTAGGTCGTCAGCCAAAAGGTGGACTCTTATGAATAGGCTTTAAATAGTAAAGCCCAAACTGCCTTTACTGTGTGCCTCCCAATGACTTCAGACAAAGGTGCATATGCCCCAAGATAGGCTAAAATAACCATTTCCAAAGAAGCAAGTACTTGGTTGCATAATATTCTTTTAAGGCGGAGGTCATGAAACAAACTCTTGATGTTGAAAACTGTAAACTCAGAAGAGGAAACAGCCCCCAAGCCAATTGTGTCGAGAGAGATGAACTTTACAACATAATATTTTCCAATGAATGGTAACAGTAATTTCATCCTTTCCATCCAAAAGCGCTTGCACAGGTACACTGTGTTTGTTTCTTTGCATTATTTTATCACAGACATTCCAGTTGGGTAACATACAATCTCCTCTTCCTACTCCCATTGTCATCCTTTATAAACTTAATTAAAAAGTCTAACTGGAGAGAATTGTTTGTAAACAATTATAAACAATTCTCTTCTTCAATGGGATGACCTTTTTTCCTAGGTATCAAGTATCTCAGTTTGAGTTTCTCTCTTCACCCCGTGAAGCCTGTATTAGGAACCAACAAAGTAAACAATACAAAGAAACGAGAAAAACCCACCAAGCTCTAGGCCAGTTTAACTTAAAGAACTTAACATAATCTTAAAGAAGTTAATTGAAATAGTGTGATAGCTTTTCTGATTGTCTTAAGAAAATAGTGCAGGCTTCCCAGAGTACAATGCACTCTGTCCCAAAAGCATATAAAATTTCAAATGAATCCGCATCCATATAAAGAAAAAATGCTGCATTACAGACCAATCCTTAATTTGTATCAGTAGCTCTTAACAGACCGATATATAACCGTTTTATAATGAAAAAACTATAAAGAGACCTCTGCCTCTGTTCCTGTGGAGCTACCACCTGCCTTTGCAGCGGTACTTTAGTGCTGTCCTGCGCTGGATGGAGAGATCTGCTGCTACCGATGTAGCAGGTATGTACACAGGAGTCTCTGTATGATCCCAGAAAGGGGGAAAAACCCTTTTACTTGTGAATGGGGATTCAGTTCGTACTTCCCACCACTGCAAATTTGACAATGATCATCGCGGCTAGCTGAACTGGATTTAGATTTAAGATTTAGGATTTTGCCACTGCATAGAGTAAAATTGCATTGACTGATGAAATTTTAACCTTACAAACGTCAAGTTATACTGCCCACAGTAACAGCGTCTTGGCCCTGCTCCACGTGCCAAGTAAGACAATGAAGTTAACAACATCAGGGTAACGTTACACTTGCGGAAATAGGCTAACTGATGAATGATACGTATTTGAATTTCCTCATTTCCTTCCACAAAAGAATTTATTATTAAATACAAAACCACAAGGGACCTAAGTGAAAATAAGTAGGATTGTTAGTTAAATAATTTTAAATCATCACGACTATGTTAAGAGAAAGAAAAGGCAAGAGAATTAACTGGAATTCATTACACTGTAAGGAGTAGGCACACCAATCTCAAGTTACTATTTTCAGCCTAGTACACATAATAGGACATGAGGGCAAAGGTAGAAATTAAAGAAAAACAAATTCCAGCCGTCAGGAAGCATTTTTCACACGAGAATCATAAATGTTGGAACAGTCTATCAAGTAAGGTTAATGAGGCTAACAGCTAGCAGCCAAGGAACATAAAATCAGATGGCATCATGGGTGGATGACAAAAAAGGAAGCAATTTTGTAATTATCCTGAAGGCAAGAATGCTTCTGATGCTCTTTGCATACCAACATACATACAGGGACACATTTGCCTTTCAGTTACATCTGCAAAATCCGATAACCATCCCTAGGGGAATTACACAGCATCAGTTACAGGATAACCTGGTCCATGGGTTTTATGGAAGGTATGTAAGAAATGAGAAAGGAAAGGTTATTTTTCCTTAATTGGCTGTGATTTAAAAACTAGTTTAATTTTTCTGATTTGCTGTACTTTTCAAATTTCTTATATTCACTTAGAGTTTTATACAATTAAATAATACCTAAAAACGATGAGAAAATCTATTCTTGAAACTGTTCTCACAGAGTAACAAAGATTAACAATTTCACTGCATCACTCTCTGACTTGATTCTGCGTGGCATTCTGATTATGAATCCTGTAGGAAATTACCATCCAATAAAATCAACACAAGATATCTTAAATGGGTTTAAAATAGATATTTTGCTAAGTATCACATGGAATTTCAGTTAAAGAGATGTGGGGTTTTGGTGACACCCCAAAATGATTGATTCTTTACCCAGTGCTATTTAGCAGTTGTTTAAGTTACACAGAAGGAAGTGTAACATTCACTGACAAAGTTACCTGATGTCATGAAGATGAGGCACTATAAAATAAAGTACAATCTAGATTAAATGCTAAAATAGGAGCAATGGACATAGATCTTAGCACTGACCATTGTAAATTCTTATCCATAAAGAAAGAAACTTGGGGCACACAGAGTAAGAGGGCCTCCTTTGGGCTATCTGTTTCTCTGACAAGAGGCATAACAGGGTCTTGATAATCTGTCAGTTCAACATGAAGCCCCAGTACCGCACTTTGGTGAAAAGAGATAACACAACATTTGGCCATATAAACCGAGTAATACAGAATAGAAATAAAGGAGGTTATGCAATTTTCTCAGTTAAGACTAATGAAATGCTTGGTCCAGTTGTGACTGACAATTTCAAGTTGAATGGAAGAGGACTTGGAGAAAAGTCATAGGGAATAGTCAAAGACTTGAAAAAAAGGCTTCTTTAGTAACAAACTGCAGGAGGCGAATCTAATGTAGCTTCCTAAGAAGACGGTGAGAATACGGGTTTAAACCAATTGCTTCACCAGACACCACTGTCATCAGCAATGGTGGCAGACATCATGGACATCCCATTCTCCCAGCTCCATGTCCAGCCTTGCAATGCTCCAAAATGGGTTAAATGCTACATCACATATATACATAAGTATCTACATAATGAAACTAGTAATGCAGAGCTCTTTCATCTACCTTGCAAAGGTAAAACAAAAGCTCAGTGACAGATTTTTAAAGCTAGGTCACTGTGGTCTAACATCTGTGTTTCTTTATTGCAACAGTAATCAACTACTGGAACAACTTAGCCAGGGCTGTGACAGACTCTCAGACATCGGAAAAACAAAAAATACAGATGGGATGTTTCTCTAAAACCGGCACTGTAATTCAAACACGAATTAAATTCACGAAATTCTCACAACCTACGTTATAAATATTAATCTTGTTTTATACATTCCATATTTTTCTTTATACCACATGAATCAAGTGTACTCCATCAAACTGAGTCTGTATTTTCAGCTGATGGTAGGCAAGGATTGCAGGTGAGAGACAAAAGACTTAACAGTTTAGTGCTGTTAAGTCTTACATAAGAAAGTATAATGTGGTGGAATGTCATAGGACTGAAATGAATAAAATTCCCAGCTGGCTGCTCACATGATCATTATTTAAGTCAAACCTCAGACATAACTTCACTGGTTGATAACAAATGTAGGACAGAAATTTGGGGACATATTCTGACTCACTCTTCCAGGACCCTATTCTGAACTTCTGGTTCCTAGAAATTAAAAATTGAACCTGCTTGTAGTAAAACATTTCTCAGCTCAGACAGAGAGATATGACATACAACTACAAAACCAGGAAAGCCAAAAGATGTATGTAACGTTAAGTCACTCATTATTACCTGAGGGAGGCTCAGAAAGCAGAACTTCAGTAACGATTAACAAGAAACCCCACTGTCAGCACACACAGGCAGCATTTCTATTAATTGTTACCCTGAACATTAAATTCAGTCAATCCTATTGTGTTCTGTTGCATCTCCCAGCAACCAACAGAAAAGGTCGAATGCTTACGGCCTTATCCAAAGTCTGCTCAAATACATCGATTTAAAGTGTGTTTCTACAAATATGCTGCAATCTCACTTTAGAAACTGACTGAAAACATGAGACCATTTGATAGCTCCAACTTAAATTAGAATTTTCTGTTGAAGACAACATGCTGTTCTGCTTAAAAGCTGGTGGCACGAAATGGTTCTCATAACACTGCAGTTAATTATTACAAAACAGTTAAGCCAGGAAAGTATTGTGTTCTTCAGCCTTAGTTATGTAGACTCAAAGCAACTGGTCACATGTCCTTAATAATTAGACAGAATCCATGCGATAATATACCAAGATCTTGCACTGCTAAGTCTTTACAAAGTATGCTGAATATACTCTTTGGAAACATGTGACCTTTTCGGGCATGTCTAATGCAGCACGTAGCAATACAGCACAGAGATTCAAAAACTTAATTTTAAATGACCCACCTTGGGTACTGTATCTGGCCTGCATAGCGTGGGTTGCAGTGTATTTGTACAACCTGCTAGAGGAATTCATTAGGAAAGTTACAGCTGCAGAAACACAGGGCTTACTGAAAACAAGTTTTACCATGGCAAGGTAGCCAGCTCAGTAACCTGTGGTGATGGAAATCAGCAGGCAAGAGCATGCTACTGTGAGAGTAGAAGGATATAACACTTTTTTCCCTGTTATTTTCAAAGCTGAGAGGCGTTACAGATAATGTACTGCAACTGCATCATGGATGTGTGTACTGAATATTAAAGAGGAGAAAACGATTAACAGCCTGCTTATACGTGAACAGAGAGAATGAGCTGTTCTCCATATGCTTGGCCAGGCAATAAGCACCTACTGTGTCATGTAGATTGGGGCATGGCTCACCTGCACCATGGCTGCAGGAAGACCAACACCATGGTGATAGACAGGCAGCAAGTCCTGACCTGCTCACATTTCTAGTTGGTCAACTACAGCTCTCGTGTTGGGGTTGTTTTAAGACAGTCTGTGTGGCTCTGCTGTTGCAGAGGCTGATGGACAGTTTTGACACTCGTGCTTGAAGGAGGAGAGCTGCGTCGGTCTACGGTTGCCAGCATTTCCATGTCTCTCACAGGCTGAGTCACAAGCTCTCTCCTGCAGCTGGACCCCTTAGGGAGCTGCTCTCCACTTCTGTTTGTGGAATGCTGGAGCTTCTCCTTTCCTCAGGTCTCCAAGTTTTCTGGTATTTGTCTCGCTGCTTTTGGACATGTAGAGCTTTTGGGAGCGGATCATCAGATCAAAAGTTCAGAAGTTTTTCCTGCTTGTGCTCTGGAGCACACCCTCTGTGTACATTGCTCATTTGAAAGACACAAGGGACAGCTGATGTTACTAACCAGATTCTCTGCAAAGGCTAACCAGACTAGCTAAAATTACATTCAGTTTTAAAGTGCCAGAAAAAATTGAAATTTATTCAAGCTGTGGCAAAACTGAGTTGGTCTTTCATGCAAAGAAAAGAGAAAAAAACAAGCAACAACGTTGCACTTCTATTTTAATTCATCATTTTCCCAGGTCTTTTCCTAAGAAAACACTAGTCCCTTTTGACAGTAGGCTAACTTGGAAGTAGGGAGATACAGCTGAAATTCTGAGATTGAACAGCAAGATTTCAGCACCTGAAACAACTTTAGGGCAATCAGACCACAAAACAACAAAAGAATGGTCCCAGGCCTTCTTCCCAGCTTCTCAGCTACTGGGGAATAGGACTTTCCTCAAAGAAGAGAGTAAATTTATGTTTATAGAAAAGCTGCAAAGAGTGGGGGATCTCGGAATGAGACTTTAATAGTCTTAGGAAGGTCCCCGTCCCTCTTTAAATAAAAAAAATCTTGTTTCTTCTGCATGTACGAAATGGGTTTGGGGAGATGATTTCTGCATAGATGAATGGATTACCATGGGGTTGCCCATTATCCACATGCAGCACTGTAATCTCTCTACAGACTATGTCTGCAGGGTAAGCAGTGAAACTACTTGGCATCTGTGTTTTCATATCCCTTAGCTCCTGAGAAGGACGAACTTTAATCTTTCACAATTAATTGTGCTCTTCTATGAAGTTATGTGTGCTTGCCTTAATGGAACATATTTTTAAAAGCCTAATGAAAGATTGGTAGCCTCAAGGCTAAGAGTACCTGGCCGGGGCGGATCTCAGTCTACCTCTCATTCGTAACGAATGATGGCTGTACTTCAGTTCCTCTCTCCTTGTTTACACATGTTATTGGCTTTATGGAAGACAGTGAATGATACATGACTAACATGGAAATCACATTAAATGAAAATGAAATACCTTGAAGAAATAGTAAAAATTACATCATACCTAATTTGAGATGGTATCCTTCCAATGAAGCAGCTGACAAGCCTGGAGTCCACCTCATGGAAACTGGATTCTCTGCACAAAGAGCTCCCAACATGCCAGTACAATGTTTCTGACTGCCTGTGATTTGGTCATAGTAACTGCTGTATGTTTTTCCTCAGGGGAAAAAAACAACAGACCAGTTGGTTCAAAGCATGAAGCCCTGCATACCTATTACGCAGCGCAGGATCATGCAAGCATGTTGCTGTAGGGCTCACAGGGATTCCTTCCTCAAATTCAAGACTACGGTCCCAATCTTCAAAGTGATTTATGATCCAGCCTCAAGCTACCTTACTAATCACCCATCTACTCAATGGTGACCCTATGTACTATTGTGTCCCTTAAGGGACAATACAAACCTCAAGCAAGAGATTAGAATTGTGAAAGAAGAGGTAACATTTTCTTGAAGTTCTCTAACATCTTAGGCTATAGAACATACCTTATCAAGAATGGCTACTGCCTTATCCCCTTGAAAGCACAAACAGGATTATTATCAACGAGTAACAACAAAGAGAGTTTAAAGCTTCCACTCTTACATAGAAAAATAATCAGATCAGTATTGGCCAGAGCACGCACTGGATGGATGGTATAAGATGTCTGGATCTCAATTTGATGGCAAAAATTCATAAAATAAAATCAGTGTTAAAGAGAAATATAATTTTTTCCAGATTGTTCCCCAATCCATTGGCCATATAAGTCTATTTAAATAATCATTCCTTGGAAGGGATTCAGGTATAGATTGTTTGATGTGTAGAAACAGTACCATATTTCACTCTCTTTGAGTCTAATTAAGTCTATTTACTCATAGGAAATGGGTACTGATCCCTTTAGTCCCTGGGTCACTGAAAGGATGAGTCCCAAGAAGTCCTCTCCTTATTCTCTAAGACTGGGGCAAAAGCTAAACAGACTATCTTATAGAATACTACTTTTTTTTTTTTTCTTTAAAGGCAGTATTGATAGCTTCATAGATAAAGCAGTAAGGCTGTGATCTGCCAAACAAATCAAAACTGCTGCCATAGGCAAGGACTGGAATAGAAAAGTAAGACCAGGATCTAGACTGGAAGCTGGTGTTGTGTGACTGACAACTGATAAACCCCAGTTCATGTTGAACGAGGACAATCAAAATCCCTACCTTCTACTATTCACCTGTCCTTGACTTTATTCTAAAACCAGAAGGTAAAAGAGTACATATTTGTCATTCCCCTCATCTGACCACTCCATGTAGATGGAAAATCTCTCGGGAGAGGGAAGCAGTTGAAGGAGATGCACTGCAGTGTTTGTACTCTCCAAGAACCGATCAAAGTGCAGTTGGGGAGTGCAGCGTAAGCCACCAGAAAATGAGCACGTAGCTAAGTGCTACATACCCTAGTCACTGTCCTCTCCCTGGGAAGGACTGTTTTTCATAACAGTTAGGCACGATGAAGAGGACTAGTAAATGTTTTTTTGATGCCTCTGGTTTTGCAGTTCAGTTTGTGACCTGTTGCCATTTACATCTATTTACAAGCCGATTTTTGTCCTTTGTTTTACATACATGACATAAATATCAACAAATAGGGCACAATAATGCCATGAAACATCACACAAAGCTTAAAAGAAAACTATCAGGAGGGGTTTTGGTTTTTCTTGGCATAAATTTCCTATTCAAGTGGGTGACGTGGAAATACCATTGCAAAGCAAGCCGCAAGTATTCAGAATGGTAACTGACATTTTCTTCACCTGACTGTAAAACAGCTCAGTTCTTCTATTTCATCCCTACTCGGGTGCAACTACCCAATACAAATGATGCATGTGAGAAATAAGAGTGGGCCTTGATTTCCAGCCAGTTAATCTGCTACAGTCTGAGGCACACATGCTCCATGTCTACATTAATGTATTAAGTAGCCCCATGCTCCGTAGTTTGACCATCTGTACCGTTTTGCTGTCAGAAAGGTCCCGTGCATTCTTGTTGCTTGGGTTATCAAGCTTCCTCTTGCTTTGCTTCAGCAATCCCTCAAGATATTTTTGGGCATGGGGCAGGAGTCAGGATAATGTGAGGACCACAGGCAGTCTCTAAGGGGCCACCCTGTTTTGGAAACTAAGGAGGCCAATTACCAGGGCTAATTACTGTTATGGACATGGACAGACTGTGCCAATTGACCACAAGGGCAGAGAATACACCTGGGACTCTGCGGTTTACTGTAAGGGACACAGCCAGAGAGGAAGCAGCCTGTGGGCTTTAGCGAGTTAAGAGATAACAGATGTGCTGGCCACCTCATGGGCATGTACAGAGGACAGAAGATTTGGCCAATTTTCTGCCTGCTCCTTTATACCTACTCTTACCACACACCTGCAAACCACCCGGGGAAAACCCAGCTTCAGCCCTACACCACAAGGGAAATGCTTAAATTTCCCCATTCACTTCCTTCTTCCAGCCAGCGTCACTTAAGATTTTCCAAGTGTCATGCAGAGACGCTTGGGCCGTTTCCAGCAGACTGTTTCTCCGGCTGCTGGCTCGGGGAGATATGCAGGCTTCCCATGCTCCATGGCCCCAGCGGCTATTCCCAGTCCTGCGTGCAAGCGGCATTTTTTTTTTTGCCGCAGCTCAGCCCAGGACATGCCGGCAGCCCCGGTGAGCAGTTCTGCTCTCCTCCCGGAGTCGCTCCCCGGGGTGTCCGCACACGTGTTCGGGCTGCCGTGAGGCTTGGACCGGGTGGCTGAACACCAATTACTCGGTGTCAGCGAGGCTGCAGCTCGAAGGTAAAAACGCCTTTCCTCATCTGTTTGCAGTATGCGCGAGGACTGCACAGGCAGAGCAGTAGGCGCCAACGCCATGCCGAGCGCGAGGCACACACGAGCGCGACGGGGAAAGCCTGCTAAGCTATCCCAGCTTCCCTCCCCTACCTTGAACGATTCTGCTACCCACAGCTGCAAGGCACAGCAAGCGCGGGCAGGACCTGACAACGGGAGACTCCCGCAGCGGAGGCAGCAAATCGCCAATGCGTATAGATGCTTTTTTTTTTCTTCCTCTCCAGTTTTTTTCTTTTTTTTTTTCTTCTTTTATCCCCTTTTATCTCCCTTTTATCCCCGTTTCCGCAGGAGGCCAGGGCGTGCAGTGACGGGGTCAGCTTCTTGCTGAGCCAGGAGGCTCTGCCCGAGGACGGCAGAAGGGCAGCCACCCTGCTCTGCTCTGCCTGCTGCACCCGGTGCCGACGGACCGTACGCATGCTCCAGGACCGGCATCGAACGTAAACGCTCAGGGGCTCCGAGTTGTGCTTTGGGACAAAGGCTTAAACCTGAGGCAGTTGTCTTCTAACGACACAAACAAAAAGAAGAAAAAAAAAAGAACCAACCCAAAACCTCATTTGCAGAACAGGACAAATCGAAGGGGTTGTGCTGTATCAAAAAAATTTCACTTTGCCTGACATGCCTTTTCTGTATACTGCCTGATTATACAGTCGGAAGGTAATTTTGACCAGCAAAGAACCTTTAAAAGTGTGCTGAAATATAAAGGAAAAGTATAGCTGGAATAAAGAATTTATTACTTGGCCCCATCAAGCAATGGTGAGAGGAGGTGTGGGCATGATCTGCAGCTAGGACCTGCCAAAAATAAGCCAAGCCCTATTTATCTGAATGATCTTTACTTGCTGACTTCAGAAAGCTGCTTCAAAATAAAGGTTGGGATCATTTATGAATAAATAGGACGCCTGAAATATCCCAGTAAGCATACATCCTTGGTAACCGATATGATCTAAATGTTCTGATCTCGTGTGTCTAAAACAAAAATAGAACTCATTGGTAAATTTATGTTGAAAATCGGGCTGTTTTCTTGACAAAAAAGTCCCTCTTTGAGGAACTCTGTCAGGAGAAGAGAAGCCCAATAATGCCGCCCTTTCAATTCATACAGAAAGCTCTGGCCAATCTGAAATTCTGTCCCGTCCCTCCTAAAACGTGCTAATTTCCCTAAAATCTCCACTGAATTTTAAACTTTTCTGCTGTCTGCTTTTCCAGCGCGCACATTTCCTGCCCCCCCGGCCAGCCGCGCTGCACCGGGACATGCCGGCCGCCTC
>NW_010534867.1:280-569 GCF_000687285.1 Phaethon lepturus | reverse complement strand
GGGATTGAGAGCAGCCCTGCCAAGAAGGACCCGGGGATGCTAGCGGACAAAAAATTGGACATGAGTCGGCAATGTGCGCTTGCAGCCCAGAAGGCCAACTGTGTCCTGGGCTGCATCAAAAGAAGCATGGCCAGCAGGTCGAGGGAGGTGATTCTGCCCCTTTGTTCAGCACTGGTGGGACCCCATCTAGAGTCTTGTGTCCAGGTCTGGAGCCCTCAGCACAGGAAAGACATGGACCTGTTGGAGTGGGTCCAAAGGAGGGCCACAAAAATGAGCAGAGGGATGAAAT
>NW_010534867.1:0-263 GCF_000687285.1 Phaethon lepturus | reverse complement strand
CCTGTGAAGAAAAGGTTGGAGAGGAGTGGAGTCGTTCAGCCTGGAGAAGAGAAGGCTCCGGGGAGACCTTATTGCTGCCTTAAAGGTCCCTTGCAAGCCAAACTGTTCAGTGATTCTACGGTTACTTCCACCCCGCCACCCCTCTGCGCGTTCATGTTTGTCCGTTCATTCCTGGGGTAAGGGGGCGGGTTTCTGTGAATTAGGGTTACCCCTGCCCTGCTGCCTGCCAGAGCCGTAACCCGGCGCTTATTTTGCCTTACGAG
>NW_010534866.1:254-1454 GCF_000687285.1 Phaethon lepturus | reverse complement strand
CCTGGCTCCCCCATCCCATCACCCACCGGAGTCCCAAGTGCTGGCATGTCCCTGCAGCCCCCCGCCGACTCCTTCCAGCCAGGCCAAGCCCCTGCCGCACCAGAGCCTGCTCCGACCTGCCCAGCTCCGCTGGGATTTTCCTCCCTTGCAGGTCCAGGCAGATGAGGCACCGTCAGAACCTTTTCCCTGGGAGGCAGTGGTGGGGTCAGCATCTGCCCCCCCATCCTGGCCACGCTCTGCCAGCCCGCGCTGAGCCCCACCAGGCACCAGTGAGGTGGAGAACCCACCCTGGGCTCCACCACAGCCCCGACGAGCAAGCACGACTGCTCTCAGTTGTGCCAGCACACAGCGGTGCAAGGAAACTGGGCTGAGTGCTGGCAGAGGAACCAAACCTGCAGCAGCTGCAGCCAAGAAACTACAAAGAAATGGCTTTATTGGGTGGCTGAGAGCCCCAGTCCGGCCTGGGAGGGAGAGGGCTGCCCCAGGGAAGGGGCAGCAGGACATCAATTCCTCTTCCTGCCTTTGCCAACAGCTTTGGCGGGTGCAGCGACGGGTGCTGCAGACTGGTAGAGGGTGGAAGAGATCTTGTTGATGTAGTAAAGGCCAACCATGGAGAAGATGAGGCTGCAAGGAAAGAAGAGAAGAGGCTGCTCAGCTGCTGGCAAGCAGGAACACACCAGGGCTGAACCGACACCTTCCCCTTCACTCCTGTTGTGCTGTGGTGCCTAACATTGGCCTTACCCGGTGCCCTGTTCCCCTCCCAATGGCAAGCATGAGCCATCAAGGTCCCTGGCAGCGGCCACAGCGGCACAACGGCTGCTCCCCACCCTCCAGAGCAGGCTCTGGACTCACCAGGTGGTTACACAGACTCGGTGAATGAGGCCAGAGGCAAAGAGAGCCAGCAAGAGACAGGTGAGGACTGCAGGGAAAAAAAACAGGATAAAAGATGCATCCATGCTGACCCAACACATCAGCCTCAGAGTAGCGGGGTCAGGGCCACAGCGATGCAGCAGGACAAACCTACCAGCAGCACGGGAAAAGCTCAGGGGGTACTAGAGGGCAGGACCTTCCTCCAGGCCAGGGCTGGGACCCTTTGGTCCCACAGGCAAAGCACACGTGAGGCAGGGCCACGCTGCAGCCCTTTGCAAACCCAGCCCTGCTGCAGGCCGGCACACCTGACACCTTCGAACAATGATGCGC
>NW_010534866.1:0-216 GCF_000687285.1 Phaethon lepturus | reverse complement strand
CCCTCTGCCACACTTACTCTCGGGGAATATCTTGGCCTGGAAGCCCTTGCCGAAGACGAGGTTCTCCAGGTTGTTGAAGGCCTGGCCAGAGCATTAAGGGAGAAAACAGGGTGCCACACCCCCAGCCCCACTCCCCGCAGCCCCAAAGGATACGGTGAGGGAGCAGACGAAGAGCGCAGAGCCTAGAAGCCCGCCCTGGATGGTCAGCCACTCGGT
>NW_010534865.1:1452-1724 GCF_000687285.1 Phaethon lepturus | reverse complement strand
GTCACGCGGCGGCACCGAGCACCCGCTCCCGACGCCTTGCATGCTAATGCACCGCCGGGGTTTCCGATGAAAAATACTGTAAAAATCTAACACCGGGTGTTTGGTTATTTATTTATTTAGGTGGATTTGCGCAGTTTTCTCGGATTTTCAACAGCACCCCGTGGGTCCCCCGTGGGCTGGGGCGGGGGGTTGCTCTAGGCACCCTCCAGCAGCTTTGGCCACCAGCACCCATCCGCGGCTGGGGTGGGGCCCCCCGGATGAGAGGGGAATTT
>NW_010534865.1:548-1419 GCF_000687285.1 Phaethon lepturus | reverse complement strand
TGGGTGGGCTCCGCCTGAATAAGGAGGAATTTAGGGGGAATCGGGGTTCACCCTGCCCGGCTCACGAGGGGTCCCGGCCCCACTTTAACCCCACACCCCAGTAAATGCCTTTGGGGGTGGCTGGCGCGTGGCTGGGTGTGCAAATAGAGGTGAGTCGGGGCGATGCTTTGGCACCGACACTCCTGCCTCGGCCCCGGGCGTGCTACACCCGTGCAAAGCCGTGTGGCCTTTGCCTTGCACGTGGTCGCGTCTTGCACGTGGTGACGTCTTGCACGTGGTCACATCTTGCACGTGCCCTTCGTCTTGCACGTGGTGACGTCTTGCACGTGGTGACGTCTTGCATGTGCCCTTCTTCTTGCACGTGGTCACATCTTGCACACGGTCATGTCTTGCATGTGCGCATCGTCTTGCACGTGGCCGTTGTCTTTCACGTGCCCTTCGTCTTGCACATGGCCATTGTCTTGCACGTGGTGATGTCTTGCACATGCCCTTCATCTTGCACGTGGTGATGTCTTGCACGTGGTCACATCTTGCACGTGCCCTTCGTCTTGCACATGCCTTTCTTCTTGCACGTGTTCACATCTTGCACATGGTCATGTCTTGCATGTGCCCTTCATCTTGCACGTGGCTGTCGTCTTGCACGTGCCCCCGTGCACACGCGTGCAGGCACCGGGATCTCTGCCCCTTCCTCCCCACAGCCACGAGATTTGCACACCTGAGCACGAGGGTGCAAATCAGCCCCGGGAAGGGGCCGGCGGGTGTAAATGTGGGGCTACGGCAGGGTTGGGGGCAACACGGTGCCTTGTAAACCCCCTCGTTGGACTCGTTAGCGCGGGAAGAAGCCGCCCAGGAGCCTTCGTTACCGTCGCGC
>NW_010534865.1:0-229 GCF_000687285.1 Phaethon lepturus | reverse complement strand
GGCGGGAGCGCCGGGCTCTGCCGCGGCGCCGGGATTTCACGCCGCCAAGACGGGATGCGCGCCCCGGGGCAGCCCTTACCCCACAAGCCGGGGTTTTTAATAGCGCAAGATGGTGCAAATCCTCCTGCCCCGCGCGAAAACGCGCCTCGCGCACCCGGACACGCTCACGAAGGTGAGAGCACGTGCGCGTGGGACAACACGCCTACGCACGGCGCCGGGCACGCGCACG
>NW_010534864.1:0-3880 GCF_000687285.1 Phaethon lepturus | reverse complement strand
TCACATATTCTCACTCCTCTCTCTGGATGCAATTGCTGCTGTCGTTTCCCCCCCTTCTTAAATATGTTATCACAGAGGTGCTACCACCATTGCTGATTGGCTCAGCCTTGGCCAGCATCGGGTCTGTCTATGAGCTGGCTGGCATTGGCTCATTTGCAGCTCATTGGCATTGGACATAGGGGAAGCTTCTAGCAGCTTCTCACAGAAGCCACCCTTGTAGCCCCCCTTCTACCAAAACCTTGCCACGCAAACCCAATACAATAATTCATCACACCAGCATGGCTGTTTTAAAATAGATTTTTACATCTCTAGATTGATGGCTACAGATTTTCCACTGCTTCACCTATTTCACCATGCAGTGTTTCAGTATGCAGGATATGTATGGCTCTGAGGTCAAACGGAATCAACATACTATATATGCATAGGGATTAGTGTACTTTCATCCCAGATTCTTACATATTTTATAAAATTTTTCTGGACTTCATAGTGATACAAAAGTCATAACACCTTCTATCCTCTTCCATGTTGTACGTTAGATCATTAGATCATGAAAAGCACAAAGCCAGTGTCATTTTCCTTACTGGATTCACACACTGCTGAAAAGGTACAAAATTAATTAAATTAAGTCCTTAACTCCAGGATTCAAGAGGGTCTGCATGAGGATCTTTTTCCGTTCTTTATAGATAAGTACTTTAAGCAAATCTCATTAGACAGGCATTTGAAAGTGAAACTGAGGGATGTTCTGGAGTATGCTTAGACTACAATCACTGCTATGACCGCAGCTCTAATAGGCACACTGATTGTGATTAGGTACTGCCAGCAGTACGGAGCTCAAACAGACTAATCACTGGAATTGACCCAACACTCAACTGGGTCTTGCAGCCCATGCTGGGCTCAGTGCTACTGATATCCACGTCAGGCAGTTTACACTACTTTGAGTACATCTACAAGAGAGGCCACAACAGCAGCAGCTTTACAGACTAATTCCCAAATTGTTAATATTACCAACATTTTCTGTAGGCTACTAGGTACCATTATAATCAAAATTCATGTAGAAAACAAGTGCAGTGCTACAGACCACTTAGCATGGCCTACAAAACTCCTGCGAGACACAGGAACCACTGATAGAAATGCAGTCTTTGACTTTATTGATGTTACAGGTGGGTGGGAGGGGAAGAGGAATTGCACAGATGTGGAAGACTGCATGCTGCACCAAGTACTACTGAAGGAGTTTTGACCTTGTCAGCCAAAGGGTATATCTGCATCTGGATCAATGAAAACAAATAGACCATGTTAGTAACTTGTAGTATTTCTATACAAATTACTATATTTGTGTTTGCTTTCAGTCATGCTTCCCTGTCTTTGTCAATAATTCATTTTAGATAGCAAGGCAGGGAAGTCCTTACCAAAGAGGTAGTGAACTGTAAAGGGTGGAATATGTAAATAGAAGTGTCTCTGGCCTACAGAAATCACCACAAATCAGTGATAGTTTCATGATTCTTGATGTACTGGCCTTTGATCCTGGGAAGAGAAGAAAATGGGTCATTCTTTTCACATTGTTCTGCAGAGAGTAAAATCTGGTGAAACATATGAGCTTGTAAGTTTCAGTTGATAATTTCTACCCTTTTTACAAACTATCAAATCAGTCATCTGAGAAATGCAGTGCTAAGGGTATAACAGAATAAGGGGAAAAATACTGAAAGATATTTTTAGACAGTTCAATACCATGAGAAAAAAGTCATGGAGTACTGTTGAACAGAAGTTAAAGAAAATGTGTCCATTCCCATAGGATGCTTGAAATATATAGTAGAGATACCATATGTGTATTATGAATAAATCACATATGGATTGAAGTGTTTCTTACAAAAGGAATTTTTCAAAGCTAATTGTCAAATGTCAATTTAAAAGTACAACACACAACATTAAATAACTTAATTGCCCAACTCTTCATGTAGAGCAGATAATTTATACTTCAGGCATATGAGACAAAGAAATTTATTACCTCAGATTTGTTATATTAGCTTTAACAACAGAAAGAAGAAATCTGAAGAATAGACTAGGGACTGCTAATCCTGGGGAAAGTGTAAAGCAGCCAGGTGAAACAATCTGTCAGTCTTGGTCACAGACAAGGCCATTAGAGTTTCCTTCCCCTTTAGTACCGTTCTGAAATTATTTGGAATTTAAAAATAGAGGGATAGACTCTTTTTTTTTGTGTGTGTGCTTCCTGCATTCTGGGAAGCGATCAGAAGTCAGCTCAATCAGCAGTGTCATGCAGAGCAGCTCCAAGGCTGCTCTTTGTGGTCTGTTCCCACAGCATCAAACAGACTGGAAGTGGCAGTGCAGAACTGGAGCATAACAGCCCCTAGTCTAGATTACAGCATCTTGTGGCTACCTGCAAGATGCTTCCTTTGCTAGCAGCTGGTAGATGAGTTGGCTTAGAGTTGCCCCAGATGTTCTATGGCTTCTATACAGTAACCTTATTGGGGTTTTTCCACTGAGGCTTTGTCTACTGTTTTATGTTGTAAAGGGACTGACATCCCAGTGTAGCCAGCCAGGAACTGTGCACAGTGTAGCACTAGGAAGATCAAAGACCTGATGGTTGCCATGCCTGGTTTCATTCCAAATAAGTAGTGTCCAGGCTGTGTTGTTTAAATAAAAGAGTGCATGAACTCCTGCATAAGATATTCACATTGTGTTAGCCCAGAGCACAGCAATAAGATGTTCAGTTACTTTTGGGGAGAATAAAAAGTGTATTAGCATATTTATCATTATACTTTAAAATAAGATTGAATACTCATTAAACATGCGTAAAAGAATGCCAATGAAATTAAATCCTCACAGGCAATTTTCAAACACAGGACCTCACCACTTCAACCAAAACCTTTCGCCATGGTGTTCTGTTGAGATTAAATGTACATGCAAATTGGTGTTTTCCCACTGCCTCTGCAAAAAAAGCAATTACATTTTCAGAGTAGTTAGTATTTACTTCTCCTTTTGCCCCTGCAATCACCTTTTCATCCCTACAAATCACAAGATGTAAGTAGGCTACATTCTTTTTCCAGTTCAGCTATGTACAGTACAGCCTTTGCTAACAGCTTCCTTCCAGTACCAGTTTTTGAAAACATAAAGATATTTAATAAAACCAGTATTTTTTTCCCTTGGTGATTTTAAATCAACCCATGCTATTCTGAATTGATTATAAGAATCTTGTTGTTTTGTGTGTACTCATCTACGAGTGCCTGTGTTAAGGGGAAAAAATTAATCGTGACATTTAAAATTATTGGTTTTAGAAGCTAAATCTGTCCTGAGACTAACACCATGTATCTACAAAATAAAACAGGCTGTCTTATTTGTAAAATCTATGTTATTATTTATTATGTATATAGCTCCACTGATAGATAGGATGCTTAAAAACCAAATACAGATTAGTTCAGTTTTCTTCTGATTTGAGCCATCACAGCAGTCTTAGAATCTTGCATAATGAGTGCACCAGGCACAGGTTCAACCCCTAGCCTTCCCAAAAGCAGGAACCTTTCTTACTAAATCTCCCTCACTATGCTAAATTCACACTGAAACTCTACAGGTTATACCTAGTAAGAGTACTATATCTGCTGTGTCCTTCACTAGGAGTTTGGCTGGAAAGAGACTGACTAAAAACTGAGAAATATTTCACAGTTTAGACTAAAGTCAGTAAAGAATATTGAAGAAGTAATCCTAGCCCTGTTCTTTAAATGTTTTACCCATTTCTATGGCCTGAGCACTAAAATAATAATTGTATCAAGCATGACATATAGAATATTATGTTCTTTCCACTTAGTTTGCAGCACTTATGTCAGAACAGGGGTTGGTTTATCCTCTATAAAATAAGAAGTCTGTGGTG
>NW_010534863.1:267-2474 GCF_000687285.1 Phaethon lepturus | reverse complement strand
GGCGGCCGCCGCTACCTTCCAGAATCCCAACAATCCCTGCTTTAGGGGGCTGCGATGGCTGAAAGGACCCAAATTAGCTGAAAAGCGCTCTAAATTGCCGGTATCTTACTGCCGGGGTTGTACCGCTTTGCATCAAGCCCCGTGCCACTGCTCCGGCGCCTCAGACAGGACGACTTTTTGGTCTAATGGTGCTCTTGTTCGGTGCTGCTTCTTCACATCTGGTCGCCAAAGAGTCACTCTGTCACCCTGCAGCCTGCTAATGAGATCCCCCATTTAATTAATACCATAAGAATTTTAATTCTGACTGAATCAATTTAACGTGATGTGATTTTGTCAGCTCTATTCCCCAAGTAAAAAGTGAGCCTGATGCTTATTACATACATCATTTCACGGGCTCTGCATTCCCTGCTGACTTAAACAAATTCTAATTAAGACTAATTAAAGCATCATTTATGAAAGCGCTTGTGATAGCTATGCAAACATTCTGGGTGGGTATGCTTTGCATAATAATTATCCTACTTAATGTTAAGGCTAGGTCCTTGGCAATTAGGTCTTTGAAACAGAGAGTTATTCTGAATTTAGCCCTTTTCGCTGTTAGCAATTAATAACAAAAAAAAATTGTGCTAAATTTATGTAGAGACTTCGTTAGCCGGATAAATTTAGAAGTAGTAGTATTGTTTGCATTTTTAAGTTTAACCATAATTTTTAAGCCAGGTGACGGCGCGTAAAACAGAAGAACAGGGTTTGAACGGCAGGTGCCGAGACCGCGCTGCGAGCCCGCAGGGAGGAGAGGCGACCAGGCGTTAACGCAGCCTGCAGAGGCACTTCGGTTTGGCAGTGCCGCGGCCCTTCCTACACCTCCTCGCCTCCAAAGTCTGCTTACAAAGCGGGAACTGGCAGTTCTAAAATATTTTTGAGCAAACTGAAAATTAGTTCGGTTCAATTCGGTCTGTTTTTCTGAGTCAGGTTTGAGAGATGTTCCGATTCCTGCCGCAGATGCTGAAGGTTGGGAGTGGCGCGCAGGAGAGCTGGAAAGGACGCTAACTCCGTTGCTGTTGGGTCCGCATTGACCGACGTTTCCTCGGCTGCTGCTTGGTTTCGTAAAACCGAACGTCTTCCCAGCCCCCTCTGACAGTAACCAGCGACAGGGCGAGAGGAAACGGCCTCACGTTGTGCCAGGGGAGGTCTAGACTGGATATTGGGAAAAATTTCTTCACCGAGAGGGTGGTCAAGCATCGGCACAGGCTGCCCCGGGGGGGGGGGGAGGCGCCATCTCTGGGGGTGTTCACTGGAGCTGTTCAAAAAACGTGTGGACGTGGCACTTCAGGACATGGTTTAGTGGGCACGGGGGTGTTGGGTTGACGGTTGGACTTGATGATCTTGCAGGTCCTTTCCAACCTTAGTGATTCTGTGATTCTGTGTGATTCTGTGAAATGACCTAGCTGTGCTCCCGGGTGGTACGACACTGCCACGGGGCAGGGTGGCACAGCATTGTCTATGACAGTCAAAATAAGTTACTTTTCTTTTTTTTTAATGTATGGGGCAGAGAGTGGCCTGGGGGATGTGTAATGGCTCCGCTCCCAAAACACTTCCCCAGGAAAAAATGCTGAGGACTCTGCTTTGAATCCCACAGCCTGGCCTGCAGCACGGCTCAAGCATGCCTTGAGGAGACACTGCAGGACCCGAGATGACACTGAAGAAAAAAAAAAGATTAAAAAAAACTTGCACACACTTCCCAAACGTCTTGAGTGTTTGTCATCAGAAAAACACCAGCCCGCGGATTTGAGCATGTTTTCTACCACGAGACCGAGCGGAAAGGCTCTTGGAGACAGACTGGGCTTCAAGTGGCCGCTGGGTACACTAAAGATGTGTATCACTTCAAACACATTATCTTTTTCCTGACTGATGGCAAAGTTATGCTTGGCCTATAACTCCTCCTATCAAAATTAAGGTGACATTTAGTGCGTCCAGCTGATTCCTAATGAGAAGGGTTTATGCTCCTTGAGGTCAGCCATCGTTTGGATGAGGCATCTTCCCAGGAAAACCCGGTGAGGTGGGCTGTGGATAGCCATCTTGCTCTTCACCCCTATTTTCTTTAGACTTTTTTTCACTGTTTTTGTCTGTTATTTATAATTTGGAGAGGGAAGCACACAAAAGCCACCTGGCTCAGCTGAGACATCTCTCTCTGGAGGCAGACGGGCTCGGTC
>NW_010534863.1:0-232 GCF_000687285.1 Phaethon lepturus | reverse complement strand
GGGAGCGCCGCCGGCGGCGCCCGCCGGCAGCACAGTGGAAATTTGGAGATACCGGTGATTTAACACCGTGGGAGGAGAAAACTACACCTATGGCCCTAGCTCTCCTTGCTCTGGAAACGGGAAACGCTGCCCTGAGCAAACGAGGAACCCCCAGATAAGTCCGTGCCAGGAAAAGAGACGCTGTTGGAAATGCCGGAGCGCCTCCCCCAGCCGTGCAGCCCACCGCCGTGCG
>NW_010534862.1:675-1062 GCF_000687285.1 Phaethon lepturus | reverse complement strand
GCGCTCGCAGCCACAGCTGCGGGCGCGGGGGGAAACAGAGCTGCCCAGCGCCGCGGCACCGCCAGGACACGCGACAACACGCAATAACATGCGTGCACGCCCCATGACACGCATGCACGTCATGCTGCATGCATGGGCACCCAGAGCCGTGTGCAACAGCCGCACAGCGCTGTAACCGCCCTGCAACATGTCTGCACACGCCGTAACACGGGCGCGTGTGCGGCTACACACCAGAACACGTGCACACAGGCAGCAACATGCTGTGACATGTGTGCGCATGTAGCGACATGCCATAACACGCATGCACAGACCCCGTGGTGCGCGCACACGCAGTGGCATGACCGTCGATGCACGTGTGCCCCAAAACATGGCTGCACACCCCACCAC
>NW_010534862.1:0-649 GCF_000687285.1 Phaethon lepturus | reverse complement strand
CCGCCTGTCCGAGCAGCAACACGCTGACACAGGCGGTCCCTGTGCCCCAGCAGCCCTGGAACTCTCACACATGCACATGTGTGGGCATGCTCGCGTGCACGCTCCCACGCGTATCTGCACACGTGTGTGCTCCCACAGGTGTGCACCAGCACGGCCATGCACACGCCTGCCTGCACCCTGCCCTCACACACACACACACACTCCCACGTGCACCGCTCCCACCCGCGTGTGCACACACGGTCCAGCATGCTCGCACCCGCTTGCACAAGCACACAGCCATGCCCACGCCCGCACACACACACACGCACACCCGTGTGCTCCCACACCCTTGCACACACGCACTCCCACTTGCTTGCACACTCCTCATGCCCACACGCCCACACACGTGTGCACTCACCCTCTTGCACACGCACCTGCCCCCTCCCACGCCCTTGCATACACCCTGCATGCCCCCCCCGTTTGCACACGCACCCCCACGTGCCCCCATGCCCTTGCACACACGCTCCTGCTCCCACTGCTTGCACACGCACACGCGCTCTCGCACACACACTCCCTCTCCCTTGCACACGCGCTCGCACTCTGCAGGCTCCATCGTGCCTGCACGCACGTACGGCCGCTCTCGCAAGCTTCCACCGACTGCACACGCACA
>NW_010534861.1:0-2279 GCF_000687285.1 Phaethon lepturus | reverse complement strand
CGCTGCCCTCCGGCACGAGGCGTCGGGGCCGGAGCCCGCAGAGGCAGCGGAGACAGAGAGCAGGCTGTTTACAGGGAAACAATTCAGCCTTGTCTTCAGTCACGTTTGGCTTCAGCACACAGGTCTCCGCGCGATGCCTGGAGAAGGTCACGGGGGAGGGCGGGAGACAGAAATATTTTGTGTTCTTCCAGCCAGGCTGGAGCAATTCGATGGCGGTGACCCCTTCAATCTCATTTTCAGCTTTACGAGAAACAGGTCATCAGGAGAGACAGAATAGTCCCGTGAAAGCATGCAGAAGAGAGCTTCTCTCCTTGGCTTTCCCACAAATGCACCATCAGTCCCAGACAAGTCTCTCCATCCATGACTACCTCAGTTTACCTTGAGCAAAACAACTTCAAAGCACAGGGCAGGAAGAAACGGGAGTTTTGTGAGCCTGAATGCGTTCGCTCTCTCACATGAAAGGGGCCAGAACCCAGGGACTGGTATTAGCTCTGCCAGCTGCTACCAGCTCTGATTTTCCTCTTGATGTTGTGGGAGCCTAAAAAGTGCTAAGCCTTTCCTTACAGCCAGGTCCCAGGCAGCAGCCTCCGAAATAACTGCTCCCAGGGCAGCCGTGAGTCCCTGCGCCTGATCAGGGGCTGCAGATGTTTGCACCCCTGGGCTGCTGGTTAGAAGAACAGCAGACAGCTGGGGAACGCACGAGGAGCTCCTGCCTGTGCTCTGCGAGATCCAGCCGAAATTCCTGCAGAAAGAGTATTGGATTTGTGGTGGCCATAAAATTTTCACACACATAGACACTCGTACTCCCAGAGTGCTTTAGTAGATGCCTCTCTGGCTAGCTGCGCCGAAATTAAGGGCACCTGGCAAACACCAGCACCATCCTCTTTCTTGGTGCCCACTAGGCAGCTTAACAAGCACAGAGAAATCAGAGCAGAAGATCCAAGTGTCGGAAGTAACTGTTTGCATTTAGCCAGGACTCGTGCTAATGCCAACACTCCTGTGGTAGCAGCCTGTGCTGGGAGATCTCCGACAGCTAGGATCTGAACTGCGGTGGTGGGTGACGGGAGACCGCAGCCCTTGCCTGCAGGCAGCAGGGTCAGGAGGGCTTAGAAAAGTGGATACCCCCGTACCTGGGGCACAGTAAGAGCCAGCAAAGCGTCTTGTCTGAGTTAATATGAGGGCATAGCAGAGAAATCAAGCCTGGGTTCCATCCCTGTGCATCCCAGCCTTCCACGAGAGCACCCTTGTGCAGCAGCGAGACGGCGTGTTCATCACCTCGCGCCTGCTGCTGCCTGGGGTCCAGCACAAGGCAGGATGCTGCCGGTTGCTTCTGCCGTGAACCCAGTTTGAAAACGAGTCCTGTGGACCGTGGCTGTGCACAGATCCCGCTGCTCTGCTGCTGGGTCCCGCGGCACCTGCACCCCCCCGGGGCAGCGTGTGCATGGGGAGGGCCACCAGCCCTTCACCAAGCAAGGCGATGAGATGGAAAGCACCGCTTTTCCTAGTCATTTATTGACTTGACACCAGGGCTGGCAGGGTAGGAGATGTCATCCACCCGTTCCTGCCTTTTCCTGTCCCAAGGGCCTCTCCAAGCCCTCGTCCAGCTCTTCTTGTGCTCTCCATGGGCTCACTTGTGCAAATGCCTGTTCCCCCTTAAAATCCAAAACGCATCTTTTCTCATCAGGGACTTATGGCTGGAACTACTTAAGTTAATAGAGCAGTTAAACAAGACAGCGCTGGCTGCGCTATCCGCAGGAAGGGTATGTTTTACTGCCCTGGAGACAGAGAACACAGTAGTGGCTTTCAGACCCTCAGACTCTTTCCTCGTACGTGGCTAAGAGAATCAGAGCAAGCCGAGTATCCCCCCGTTTATCTGTCGCAAAGCCTCGGCCGGGGGTAGATGCTGACATTAGGGACGTTGGCCTCCCCAGGCAGCAGTGACAAAGGCACACGCAAGCAGCTATGGCCAGGCAGGAATGTTAGAAATTAGTCTGCGCGGAGCCCACTGCAGAAGCACGTGACCTCCGGAACGTCACGTTACCCTGCGTCTCTGTCAGTCCCACACGGAAAATTGGGGAAAGCAGGAACTCTGCTAAGACAAAACAGATGCTGCTCCTGAGCAGGCTGCCGTTGGGCGGGGGAGTCATGGTGCCCAGGCTGTTGTACCGCAGCACGGGGGTGTTTTCAGAAAGAACCAAGCACAGAGGGTAGCTGGGTGTCAGGGTGACAGGAAGGCTTGTGCTGGGCTGCAGGCACTGGCCAGCAAAACACCCGCTGCC
>NW_010534860.1:247-8258 GCF_000687285.1 Phaethon lepturus | reverse complement strand
AGCGGCGCTCACCAGCAAGCCAAGAGCAGGAGCAGGTGGGGAAGTGCCTCATCGGAGGGATGCCTGGGAGCCCCGCTGTGCTCGTTCACTGGCCACAAGATGGTGCTTTTTAACTTCCCGTCGGCTCAGAGCAGAGGACTGGGCAAAACTCATCACCTTTCCTGGGCCCACACCGTGCTGGTGTCCATATTTGTACTGGGAAACCAAACCACTGGAAAACAGTCTGCAAAATTAAAGACCAAAGCCTCTATAATGACATGAAGACAGTTTAGAATAAATTATCCTCAGGTATTTCTTTCTCAGAAATTTCTTCCCTCTTCGCCTTTACTTGCAAAGTGCACTCCCAAAGCCTTCGTTTGCACACAGCTTGAAAAAGCAACCTATTTGTTAAATAAAATACACACTGACAAGCAGCTAAAAACCTGAGAACCAAACTGTAGGCATGCTGATACTGCCTCCTAAACAAGAATACAAACACTCGTGCGTGACTGATCTGTATTGTCTTGGCTGGCTGAACACTAAGTAACTTGGGTTTGATGCCACTCACGCATGCTGCACCGACACTGTATTTTCTGCCAGCTTTCAGCATGCCTAGAATGGCAATGTAATTAAAATGGAAAGGTAAGTACATGAGAAACCATACTTTCCCTTACTAAATGCTAATTCCAAAACAGATTTTTCTCCTGGGTTAGAAGTTTGGGGTTTGTTTAAGAGCTGACAGGTTTGGGTAATATTATCAAGAACAGCACTTTTAAAAAATGGAAGTAATTTCTTCCACTTGCTCACAAAGTCAGGTAAAGCAACTGACAAGCTTCTAGTGGCTCTGCAATTCCTCCTACCATGTTCACTGCTTTAAAATTTTAAAAAAATTAAATGTTAGTGTTTACAGCTCTAGTTTTGTCCTGTCTCAATAATAATCTGCTTCTCCTAAAGCTCTGAGCAACTCAGTTTTGTGGTGAAGGGTTTCTATCTCTTCACATCACGGAAAAGGATGTAAGGGTCCTCACCTTTTTTCCTATTTGCTCTTGTTTTCATAGCGCTACGGCCCTCTGCCCTTTACAGCCATATTTATTTGGTGAGTGTATTGCGTTGCTGTGCAGCTAGAGATGAGAAAAGAGACAGAAGATACAACAGGAACAGATCTTGAGCTATGAAAGTCACTATTTCTTCCTAAGGAAAAAAAAAAACAACCAACAAACAAAACAAAACAAAACACATGTATCAAAAGTTTCATCCAACCTTCCTCCAACGAGGACGGTGTAAAAACCGGCACCAAGGTTACTAGAATCCGGTTTACGTGTTAGGTTTGTGATTTGGCATAGAATATTAGTCTGAGGAAATCCCTTTGGCTGACAGAAAAAAATGCGTAACTTTGTTAAACTGCAAAGAAGGACTAATAATGTTTAGACGAGAGGGACACCACGGCTGGCATACAATCCCATGAAGTGGCCTCAGGTGTCTCTCAGCAGAGAATGGCTGTAAATGGAAAAAATAAACCGCACGAGCATTTAGACTTTAAAGCCAGAAGGGGCCCGTGAACGTTACCCGGCTTCGTATTGAAAATGAATCATTAAATTACATATATTCACCCCGATAGCTGTGCTTAGGCATTTTATTTTGGAGATTAACCTGTTGGGTGCTGTAGTAGGGAACAAAAGAGACAACCTGCCACCCGTGCCCAGAGGCTCTGCAGTGACAGGGAAAGGCCTTACTGAGGTAGCCAGGTGACCTTGGCATATGACCCCCACTTTGTGCAAGGGAAAATGGGAAAAAATACCTGTCGCCTGGCGAAGAACGCTTCTGGGCTCCAGAACTGGCGGGTGGGTCTAACCCAGCCGGACCCGCGTACAGACACGGGCAGCAGTCCACCCTGCGGATACAGCACCCCCAGTTGCGGCCGATCTCGGGTGCTTCAGAGGAAAATGGAAGAAAGCACCAGACTATCTCTGGGCAACAGATCTGCAAGCCAAGCCTGAGCATCCCTCCTTTGCCCATTTAGACACTGGAACTTCTTCCTCTGAACCGGTTGGTGTCTTCTGCAAGGTCTGCTCTGTACGCTGACTTACCAGGGCTGGAACGTCCCCCAAGGAGTAAAACCACAGCCACAAATGAGCGTGGTATAGAAGCGTCGTCACTGGATGGCCTTACTGGCTATGTCTACATCTGGTTGACCGTGCTTCTCTTTTTGCTATCACACCTGCAGCAGAGACAGACAGAGAGAGCGTGAGAGCCTTAACCTCTACTTTGCACGGCCAGGTGATCTTCATCGGAACTGATGAAGCAGATTTTGGAGTCCGGCTGTGGAGCACAAAACAAATCTAAACAAATATCTGACTCAGCTACTAAACTGAAAAAGCAGCAGCTCTGAGGAGGAAGTTGGCAGCATCGCTTAGAAGTCCATGGATTGCTTCCAGCTACCCTCTTCTCCACTCACTCTAATTATTTAATCCCTGATCCCTAAATAGACTCTGTCTCAAAATTGCTTAGAAGAAAGGTACATTTCCGTAGCTCCTTTTTCTCTGCCTTTCTAATTCACTTTGTCGACCTTAGACCAACATCTACAAAGCATGTCAGGCCACTTCATCTGAACTACCCCTGTATAAAAACTTCTAGTCTTAACCCACCCCGATGAAGTTTGCCTCTACAGTTTTATTAAATCTAACCGTGGCTTCTTTTAATTTTTCTAGCAGAAGTCACACTAAGCAGTGTCTTTTTGAGCTACTGCTTTTTGAATATATATAACAAGGCAGATACTGTTCCTGTCCTGAACTTTTGGCTCAAGCGCTAGTACTTATGGTTAATAAGGCTGTAGCAGACCAACGGGCCATCTGAGGTGCAGGGATGTTGGGTTAATGCTAAATGTTTCTGTAAACGTCTTCAAATGAAAAATCAGTTTCTCAATCCAAGTGTATCTAAAATACTTTTTTTAATTTTGCGTAAATTCACAAATGATACAATAGTGAAGTGGTTTTTTGTTTGTTTGGTTTTTTTAAACATACTGTACAATCAGGTTAGTTAAGTGTTATACATCAAGGCACAGCACACCGTATAATACACATACGCCTTGCCAGGCAGCAGTTCAGCATAATCCCCGAGTTTTGGCAGTAGTGCCAGGATAAGTAGCATGGGTCACATATAAGCTGGAAGATAAATAAATAATAGATGCTGTCACATTTTATTTGAAATAGAGTTGCATATAAAAAGAATATACAATAATTTAACTTTAATAACTAGATTCTCTTGTACTATACATAACAGAAGTGTTTTCACTCGTATTAAATAAAACGTTTTCAGTATTAGGATGCAAAGTTAATCTTCTTTTTGGCTGTCTTGATTTACGGAGAGGAGTTGCTTTCGTCAGAAATTAAAGTTGAACTTTCAGTTTCACGGCAATCTGAAAGAAACAAACCCAGAGTTACTGGTATGTTGATAACAAGACGTTACAGGTAAAATAAGCAAATAATTCCAACCAAGGAGCTGTGTTCAGTTAATGCACTTTAAAGTTAGTTATCTAAGCAGAACATTTACAAAAAGTCGTTTTCACAGTCTAAACATGCTACTGTTAGAATTTGTAACATCTTTTTTAATACGGTTATTTGCCCTTTCTCAGGGATTATCTCTGCAGGTCCGTTACTCATCCAGCAAAACTAAAATGCCGATAACGCCACAGTTCGCCTGCATCGCGGGCTCAGCTTATTGCCACGTATTTACCGTATCCACATTATCATTCAGCTTTTCATATCTGAAGGCTTCTTCGTCGCCTGCCGAAGGCCTTGGATCCCACGTTGGTTGGTACGAAGTTGTTCTTGCCCACTCCTCCTGACCTGCTCAGGAAGTCCGCCAGACGATGGGTCACGCAGGTTGCCGTGTTGCATGCCCTCTTCTGTGCTGTTAGGCTGCTTTTCAAAAGGAAGGTAAAAGGGTTAGTTCCCCGAGCAAACACCCCGCATGCGATGGACGCTCGGCAAGGGAGCCTATGCCTAGGAAAGGCTCTTCTATAGGAGAAAAAGCAGGCTCGCTGCACAGCAGGCATTTGCAACTTGTGTGTGCACAGCTTACAAGCTCTAGAAGATGCATCCTTATGTTTTTCTAGGTGTCAGGCTCGGTTTACAAAAGGTGGCTGAGCCCTTCCTTTCTTGGGCAATCGGACTGAAGTCTAAGCCAAGGCAGATTTTCAGCAACACCCGAGCCGTTGCCTGCCTGCAACAAGTCGTCCTGACCAACAAAAAAGTGCGGAGGAGGTCCAGGTCTGGAGCACATAACCAATCCCCGCTTCCTCCGGAAGCTTAGGTCTGCGTTCAGTTCGCAGCGCTGCCAAGAACAGCAGCGGACGCTGATCTTTAACGTCTCACTCGGACACCTCTGCTCCGCAGCGCCCAGAAAACACGCGAAAACCCAGCGTCACCCGCGACTACGGCAGCTTCGTCAGTGACCTGGCAGGGCTGCACCCGCACAGCGGCTGGCCAGTTGCTTTCAGAGCTGAACCCCACGAACACGCTGCTTCCACGTCCTCGGCGGGAACGCGAGAGCCCCTCTTTCCTGGGGTTAGACCCCTGCAAGCAGGGCGCTTCACCGGGCCAGCGGTTCGCAAACTTCAGCGGAGTTAGATCTGTGCTCAGAGCCCAGCCTGCAGCTAATAATTTTGCTAGACGGGGGACTTGAAGGCATATGCATTCACCCAGTCCTTGCTTGAAGCAATTTTCTACTAAAGCAATGACTTTTTCTTGCAGTAGGAGGAATTTTCCTCAGATAAGCATTGCAAGGGAGTTCATTAATGTTAACAACAAATACCGCTCATAACATCAATCCCAATTTTTTGGAACAGGCCTCCGATTACAAGATAGATGCAGTGCTGCAACAGAAGAACTGTACAGAAATCCGGTTGTCTCTTAATTTACAATTCACCTACATTACGTTGGCTTGAATTCACACAACTATTTTAAAGACACCCGAGTTTTGAATATACTCGTGTGAAGACCTATTGTAAAGTAAGAAGGAAAAAGGAAAAGAACATGAAATTCTTACCTGGAAGAGTTCAGCACTCAGTTTTAAACAGGATTACAATTCTAGTCTGTTTGAACAGATCTGTATGAGCCTTTCCTGATTCCTTTGCTTCTCAGGATCCTTACTAACAAGATCGTGTGCATGCCCGATTACACCAGTACATACGAATGTGTATGTACAATTTCGGTTTCTAAGTTCTCTTTCACCTTTTCTAGTATTACTGGCATTGCCTCTCTTGAACGTTAAGACAGCTTGTAAAATTCTTCTAGCCATATCTAGAAATCTCACATTATAAAACAAGTTATTAAACCAAGCAGATCTAATCCTTATAGAAAAATAGGTTTATTGAACAAGTGCATGGGCAGGCACAAAAGATGAGTCTACTTGTACATTTAGCAGCCAGAAATGAAGAGCCTTGTTGAGAATTTTTTTTTTTAATCAGTATCTAAGAAAATAATTTGAAATCTCAAGGCAGTTCTGTTCATTTTTATTCATTTTTTTTCCCTAGCTTGGTATGCATGTTATGTTCTCTGTCTTCCTAACATGAGGTTCATCTCAAACATTCTCTGTCAATAACAGAATCAAAAGAACATAGCAAAGTTAGCAATCAAAGTTAGATCCACATGCATCAGGTTAAAAAAAAAAAGAGAGAAGGGGAGAAATAAGCATGTCTAGTTGTTTCCTAGGGGTTCCCCATAGTTTGCATAGCGTTCGTGTTCCAGGTCACTCAGCACATTTCGTTTCTTGCCAGGAGTTCCAGCCCCGACGTCAGTGCGAGGGTAAGTTTGCAATTTGTGCAATTCTTGAGACAGTTTGCCCAGCACACAAGTACTCAGACTGGCACAGCGTTTGGAAATAGGTCTATCCAGGCTGCAGGGAGGAAAAAACAAACATGCCCAAAGGAAGAGTAATCTCAAACATGCACATTCATGCATCTCTTCCCTAGATAGATATCTACAGTTAGGAAACTTAAAAAATAATTAAAAAAAACAATAACCCCTCCACATAACATTCCATGCAAGGAAGGTTCATACAAATGCAGTCCGAAGGAAACCACTGTTTTTCAATGAATTCAACTTTGTTGAAAAAGCAAGTTCATTAGCCTTTTGGATGCTCATAGTCAGGGGTCAGGAAGTTTTACTTCCCACGTATTCAGCATGCTGTTCAGTCTCTCACACATCGCCCATGCTTTGCAATACAAATCCTGTTAGGATAATGCAAAAGCTCTGGCATGCCTTTGGTCTACAGGGGAGAGTGGCACTGCGTGCATTAGGAGGAACTGGTCCCCTCTGCCGGGGCCCTTCCATGCCTTACAACAGCATGCACTTTCACGACAGAGAATCCAAGAGTGACTGAACGGCCCCTATCACTCCCACTGGGAAGACATACCTTTTGCTGCCATATTTTAACACAACCCCCTCATTCAAGTTCAAATCGCCCTCCACTTTCAGTTGTAAAAGACAGACAGAAGCAGGTTAACTAGGTGGAAGCCATTCTCCCGGTACCAACAGTGGGATGTCTCTGCAGCATCATCCTTTACCAGTTAGGTGACCACAGTTAGCCATAACCCCAAGAAAAGAAAAAAAATCTTGGCCTGCAGAGGGTCTGCTCAGATGGCTTTTGCTGAGTATCAAACACATAATATTCCCCTGTTGCCCTTCTCCTGCCCCAGGACTGCAGTCCTTACCTGTTCCCCTCAGAGGCTTGCTCCAGCTCCTCCGCGGTCATCTGTATGAACTCTTTCACCAGCGCATTTAATAACCTCCGAGCTTCGTAATCACTGAGCGTCACTCGATCTGTTACGGACTCCAGGCCAGGTCTAAGCAGAGGCAAGCAAAACGGGATGAATAAAACCCGGCCTGCTGCAGAGAAGGGTTTGCCATGCAGTACTGCACGTCATCAGCAGCATCTTTCACTGGTGTGAATATGTAAACCATCCCCGTGCACAGCATTAGGCGTTGTATACGTGCAATTAAAAAGCCGCGGTCTCAAAGACGGCGTCAAAAGAAGCCAACTTTCTCCTTCACTGTATCCGGTTTCCCTCCTACAGATCTCTAAAGGATATTAAGTATTTTTGTACCATTGAGACACAGCACTCAGCAACAGGACCAGCTTCTTACCTGACTGGGGCTGCCTGGAAGCTGTCCATCTGGCACACAACCAAGGCATAAACAGCAAGGAAAGACGAAATCTTCAGCACAACCATGATTTCCTCTCTACAACAAAGAGGTACATCAAGCAATGGCTGTTTTCCAACCCTCTCAATCCCGTACGATCTGCTAAAGAGGTCACCCTTTCCTAGCCACAAGTAACACAAATACTATCAGTTTGTTGTTTGGTGGGTTTTGGGTTTTTTTTTTTCTCTTTCTTTTTTAAATATCACCTTTCCATCTCTTTGGATTATCGCTATTGTGCTTTGTTTTTCTCAGCATTTTAAAATAACTTAGCACTATTACAGGGGATAAAAATGCAGCTTTTCAGAGCTGTGGTTCTGTATAGCTATCTGCATTCAGCTGAATGCAGGCTTTCCCTCAAACTGGTGGAAAATGCATTCCTCTGACTAACTGCTGCACACGATGCCGTACTCAGCGTGCCCAACATCAGCGGGCACAGTTATGGGGTAAGAGTCACAAGAATACAAACCAACAAACAAAAGAAGAGGTGTTTAATATTTTTTTAAGAATGTAGTGCCACTGTTAGCACTTTACCTGAAACTGCTTGCTTCTTGGCAGTTAGCACACTAATATCCCAGTTCAGATTACGCTATAAGAATTAAGTGGTTTAATTTCAATAAATATTTCTACTCTGAAACCAGAAAAAGAATAAGTTAAAAATTAGTCATAAGAACAAAACCTGCAAAAAAAAAATGTTATATATCTCTATATATACACCAAGCTGAAGATACTTGCTTTGAGATACATCTCTTTTCCTCATAGCATCAGTATCTCATACTCGAACGAGCACATCGTGGACGACCGCATCGGCTTCATTTTTGCTAGCTCCCCGC
>NW_010534860.1:0-224 GCF_000687285.1 Phaethon lepturus | reverse complement strand
GGGGCCCCCGGCCAGCGGACGCCCCGCTTCCCCAGGGGTCCCGCGAGCGCCCCGGACGGTGCCCGGCACCGGGAGGGCTTTGCACGGAGACCCGCCCTGCCCGCCGGGACACACGTCGTGTCGACTGCGGAAAGGGAGACACGGACCGAGGACTAACTTTCTACCACCTCCCTTGGCTCGCTTCCTTGCACACGCGTGTGCCCACGCGTAAGCAAGCGCGCGCG
>NW_010534859.1:228-519 GCF_000687285.1 Phaethon lepturus | reverse complement strand
TGAACGGCCCCGGGTGACAACGGGAGCAGAGAGCACTTTTCTGCGGTGACTTTGAGGACACCCTATTTTTTTGTCTCCTCCCCAGAGAGGCACAGACTCTTCCCTTTCACCCCCCAGCCCCTCCGTCGCCCTTTTTCCTCCCCTTTGCTTGCCGGGACCTCCTCTTGGGATTCTCAGCGCCCAAAGGGACACACCGGGCAAAGCGGCAACTGCTGCGAATGCACCGGTTCCGCTAAGCCAGCCCGGCTCCTGCCGGCATGCGGCCGCGCGCTGGGGGGGGGGGGTGGCTCC
>NW_010534859.1:0-214 GCF_000687285.1 Phaethon lepturus | reverse complement strand
AGACGCCCGGGGGCACGGGGCTGATCTGCTCCTCCATCACCTCCCACATCTTGCCACCATCAGACTTTTGCTGCTGAGGCTTGGGCAGCAAATAAGCAAAGCCAGAAAAGGGCGGCTTGGCCCGGGCACAGCGAGACCATTCCCAGTGTGCTGCCTGGGAAGGCTAGTGAGAACAGGGCATGCAGAAGGGCCCTGAGGGACAGAATCACGGAGT
>NW_010534858.1:330-1203 GCF_000687285.1 Phaethon lepturus | reverse complement strand
TGCAGGGCGTAGGGACCGGTTCAGCCCCGCGGCATCCGCGTGGGTCTCCGGGTACGTCCCCTGCATCATGGACCTGAGGTCAGCCTGAGGTCTAGAAAGCCTGCGAGAAGCAGAAGCGGAAAGCAAGGCAGTGCCAGCCCTCCTGCGCGGTCCGCACCTCCGCCGGAGCCCAGAAATTGAGAAAGGTTGAAAGTTGCTGCAGTCTGGCCACGTTAGTACCGACGCTAAGTGCCACCGTGCAGCGACAGCCTGCTCGACCTGCCCGGCCCGAAACAAGAGCCGCCGCGCGGCTCTTTCCCCCCGAGGTCCAGGCTGCCGGGAGGAAATAAAATAATAACATGGGGAACAACAACAACAACAACAAAAAGAGCGAGAGCGGCAAATAAAATCGCCAGGTTGAAGGTTTGCGCCTTCTGAGGCTTTGCCCACCCTTAGGCTGGCACCAGCTGCCTTGCCGGGAGAAGGTGGGTGAGCACTGGGATGGCTCCCAGTGCCCCGGGCACCCCACGGTGTCCCACAGTAGGTCCCCCCTAAAGGAGCGCGGGACGTGCTCCAAAATCCCAGGTGAGCTCAGCTAGAGGATGAAAACGTCACTAAACCTGCGGCTCAGGATGGAAATAGGGATTAGATTAAAGTGATGGTCCTTAAAAATAACCCCGAATTAGCCCTGGCTCTCCCAGCAGCTCTGGGGATAACATTTGGCCACGCCATCGCAGCTCCGGACAACGCAGGCGGTGGATCTCGTCTAACTGATGCGACAGACTGCCTATTTCACACCATGGGGACATCAGTCCTTGTGAATTCGACGGAACCGACGTGGTTTGAGGGCTCTCTCTGACTGTCTCTTGCTGCTCCTGAAGCCCCGGCCGGCTC
>NW_010534858.1:0-214 GCF_000687285.1 Phaethon lepturus | reverse complement strand
AGCAGCGTATCCACGTTGCTTTTAAAGCACGTTCCTCCCCTCTCCCCACAAAAAGGGACCCTGGAAGGATGGAGATCCGCAAGGCTCGTGAAGAGCAACAAAAAATAGCTCCTTTTGCTGCAAAATCTCCGTACAGGACGGCGAGCTCCCCGTTCGGGGGCGTGGGTCGGTGCGGCTGCGCAGCACGCAGCGCACGGCGAGCGTGCGCAGGGCG
>NW_010534857.1:0-8606 GCF_000687285.1 Phaethon lepturus | reverse complement strand
GAATTAGAATTTCTGCTAAGCATAATTTTACTTTTGTTTCATGAAAAAATTCTTAGCAATAAAATACACTTAATTTTTGGCATACTAAATGCATGTGATTTTTTTTTCTTTTTTTTTTCTTCAGTGTATGGATTTCATACCCTTACATTAGTCTGAGATTTGTTTTGATCTGAGAGTTTTCACTATGCACAAAGAGCAAAAAACCAAAATGAAACTGCCACAAAGAGTTAGATTTGGGTTTAATGTGTTTAACAGGAGAAACTACCTTAAGGATTACTTGGTATTATGTTCGTTTTTTAGCCAACAGAAAACTTTTCACCAGGAGAGAAGTCTGAGATTTAACTGTAGAGGATGAGAAAAAAATGCTGTTAATTTTGACTCAGGAAATCAATGATTCAAGTTTCAATCTTTTTTAGGAACATCTTTATTTTTTATCTCCCTGTCTGGCCTCAGTAATAAACTCCCCATATAATTTGTCATATGATTTACAGGTTGTTGGTTTGAGACACAGGGACAGTAAGTCAATAGTCTTTCTCTGAAAATCCTGGTGAGAGTTAGGATTCTCTAGTATGAGATGTGCAATTAGAGTAAATCTGCTGTCCAGGAGTTGTATTCTCTACTTTGTATAGAAACACCAACTGGAGTAATTTCCCTGGAGTGTTCCGAAGGCTTGTCATTGGAAGGTGCAAAGGAATTTGGATGGAGTTCTGGAAAGTCAGCAAGGGCATAAGAGTATGACCTTGGTAAATCTTCATTTTTAGTTTCATTGCAGAGGCTAGCTGAGTTGATCTTAAAAAGAAAAGAAAAAAAAAGCATTATATATGTATGCTCCATGTTTATATGACAAAATTTACTGTAAATGACTTCTTATAAAAATATGCCATTCTGTCCTGGTTTCAGCTGGCATAGAGTTAATTTTCTTCACAGAAGCTAGTTTGAAGCTATGTTTTGGATTTGGGATGAAAAAATGTTGATGACGTACTGAAATTTTCAGTTGTTGCTAAGCAGTCAAGGATTGTCCAGCTTTTTATGCTGTCCTGCCAGCAAGAAGGCTGGGGGTTCACGGGGAGCTGGGAGGGGACACAGCTGGGACAGCTGACACAGACTGGCCAAGACATATTCTATACCGTATGATGTCATGCTCAATATATAAAGCTGGGACAAAGAAGAGAGGGGGGACGACACATTCACAGTTATGGCATTTGTCTTCCCAAGTAACCATTACGCATGATGGAGCCCTGTTTTCCTGGAGAAGGCTGAACATCTGCCTGCCCATGGGGAGTGGTGAATGGATTCCTTGTTTTGCTTTGCTTGTGTGTGCGGCTTTTGCTTTACTTCTTAAACTGTCTTTGTCTCAACTCACAAGTTTACTCACTTTTGCCCTTCTGATTCTCTCTCCTATCCCACTGAGAGGTAGTGAGCGAGTGGCTGCGTGGTACTTAGTTTCTCACTGGGGTTAAACCACAACATATTCCAATTGAAAACAGAAGTTTAATACTGACTTCATGTTTAAGGTTTTGGTCCATTTTTGGTAAAAGAAGACACAGAATCTCTTCCTCTACTTTCACTTAGTTGACTATGTTGTTACCTATAGCAAATCATTTTCCAAGTAGAACCCTTTTTTTTTTTTACAAGGTGTTCTTGGGTTAGTCTGACACTATCTCCTGGAATGTACAGCCGGGGGAAATTTAAATAAAACTAAAATTAATGCTATGATTTTTTTTTTTTTAAATGGTTTTTGACATCTTGGGTTTCTTTGCTGCCCAAACTGAAACACTTTTAACAAAGTGAGTAGCTTCATCCTTCCTGAGAATACAGCTAAATTAGTGTGCCATAAGTTTCTGAAGATGATTTCTGAAGATGTAAAGCATTTTCTTTCACTTTTTTTCTCTCTTGGGAAGGTTTCAGGGCTTTGAAGGGCTTTAGCACAGGAAACCAAATGAGTACAACCAGCTTATTCATTCTTGTTCTTTTTATACAAGAGATTTTCTTGTATAGAAGAGAATCATGTACAGGATTACAAATGCAGTGAGGTTACTGTGGGCTTTAAAGAGTTTTAGTTTTGAAAAATAAAATCATGTAGACTTAGAAAAATGGAAAAGAAACAAGGTGACTGCAAGTAATATTTGCTCTTTTCTGTGGGTAAAATATCAACAGGAGGTTTTTTTGTGAAAAATATGGTAGACCTGAGCTGTCAAAATTTTGCTGTACTTTTGGAAAAAGTGGTGTATCAGAAGGAATGACAGAGAACTTGCAAGCTCATTCTACTAGTATCTTTTATTTCTTTCCAAAAAGTGAATATTTTCAAGAAAACTGTTTCTCATTCCAGTAATAAAATATAAATAACAAAGCCTAATAATGCAAGTTGCTGATGTGAGAGAAGTCTTGATTTTGTCAGAGAAAAAATGGAGCTTGGTGCCCAGAGTATGTAGCAAGGTGCAGGAAAGAATAAATCTACTTCCCAGGAATACAGTGTTGGTCTGTGTATGAAAATAATGTCATATGATGTCTCATAGAAATAAAAATAATAGGCCTCAAACTCAGCATGCAAAATTTGTTAGGAGTTAAAATATTTCTTTTCTGCTGAGACCTGAAGTCTTTAGCCCATCGTCTGCTGGCTGTACTTTTATGGATCAGGGGACCTCAGAGACAGAGTCAGTTGCTGAGGGTCTTAACTCTCTTCCATACTTGAAAATCTTTGCATGAGATGCCTAAACTAAAATTTCATCAGTAAGCCCTTCAGTTAACTTATTTTGAATAAGTTTATTGTAAATAAATAATTAATGACTATCATCCTCCCCAATTAACATGAATAATCCTTTGGAAATCTTGGTTATACCTTTGTCATGTTGCTGTAGCAAGAATTTGGAAAGTCAGCTCAACATGACAGTATAATAGGAGATGATAATCACCAACTTTTTCTTTTTATTTTGCTTTACAGCATGCATTGTAATACTACTTTCAAGTCATTCCAGTAGCCCTGTGCCCAATCTATAATTATAGGTCTGATCCAATTGTAATTCAGTAAATTGACTGCATCTCGTAACAACTGAATTAGGATAAATAAAGATTAAAAAGTACTTTATATTCCCGAAAAGAATTTTAAATTTTTATGGAATTAGTAAGATTCTTAGAGGGGTTTTAGTATAACTACAGTGGGCATATTCATCTGAGTCCAAGCTGTTCTGCCAGTCTCATCATTGGGAGCTGCCAAAGGTAAATCTAGATCAAAAGCATTGATGGGTCCTGCAACAGTTTTCTCTGGATTGCAGTCCATGATTAATCCCTGTGCTTTGATATTAGTGAGCTAGCAAACAGTTTGATCCCTCATAATCAATGATTCTTTGGCAGCTACTGAAGTGAGCTGCGCTGGCTTTAGTTCCTGAGCCAAATGGGAGTTCATGCTGTCATTTGTTTACTATTTGCTGAAGGGAACATTTTAATCAATGACGTCATCACATTTTTGATATTTCATTGGCTCACGACAGCTGTTCTGTTAGATTCTGGATTTTAAATTCTTTATTTGTTTTAACCACTGTACAAATTAAATGTATAAATAAGGTTTGAGTAATTTAGACGATATGAAAGTGTGGTCTACAAAAGAAGAGCTGAGTTTCATCTCTGGATTTTCAACACAAAAATACATTTTTTAGAGTCAAGGTTCAGGTTTGTTTAAATGTAAAGAAAGAGGAAATTCTGGATATTGCATGCAGAGTGGGGACTGACATTGACACAAATAAACCATCTCTGGGAAGGCAACATGGTTGAGAAGTATTTCCATGCCTTCTGGCATTTCCAACCTTGTCAACAAAACCAGAATTGATGGCTACTGGGAAAGCTGAGCCTCAGAGGGGTAGAAAATCTGACTGCAACTCATAATGAAGCTCAGCTTTGGAGAATTAATTACCCTGTTCCCAGTCCAATATCTTAGGAGGACATGCCTCCTTTTGTTGCTGCTCCTGACTTTTGAGCTTTGAGTGTGAGTGAAGCCCAAAGCAAAGAGCTGTCTGGTAAAGTCAGTTTGTCCATATCTCTAGAAATGGCTCAACTGACAGAGTCAACTGCATTGTCATGTAGCAGTGGTAATTAATAATGTGCTTCTAGATGAGAAATCCCCTCTCTATTTCGTGATACTCTCTGATGTTATAGTTTAACAGAATAAATCCTTAATTTATGTCTCTTTAGCAGCTTTGCCTCTTAAATTAATTGTCCTGTGGAATTCTCTACATATTGATGATGAGTAGAGCTTCTCTTCTTATGAGATACCAGAGTACTGATCTGAAGAAAATTAATGATATGAAGCATGAAACAGTACTTAATTATTTGTCTGTATTGCACCTTAAATCCTGTTCAGTGTGTTTAATTTCAATCTGTGCATTGTTTTGTGGCCTTTAGCCACCACTGGAAGAAGTGTATGAACCTTCCTGGTCTGTTCAGTTTTCATTTGGAACTCCAACTTTGCTGAAAGGTGTGTAAAATCCCAGTAGGCAGATGATTCTCTGGTGAACACACAGCTGATAATACTGAAAAGCTGAAGCTTTTCAAGCAAGTGTTGGGATTTATTTATGCTTTCAGCTTTGCCTCTGGATGCAGCTCTTTGTGATGTGGTAATATTTTTTAGGTTTGTGCTCACAGAGATTTCGTTTGCATTTCTTGAAATCATACCTTCTAGATAAAGGGGATTTTTCAAGCAGCTACAATGGAAGAAGAAAACCAAAAGGTTTTTGGATAGAGGCACCTTTATTACCAAATGATATAATTCAGGGGAGAAATTAATCAGAAGACCTAACTTTTAATCTGGATCTTTTTAAAACAAAGCAAGTTTTTTCTTTCCCTTCACTTACATTCCTCATGTCTTGGATCTGTCTGGGTGAAAGCTTTTCAGCTGTAGATTACTTGAGAATAGCCAATGGCACCAGGAATAGTTACCACTTAACTCATGTCCTTCTTTCCTCTCTCTTTCCATCTCTCACTACTCTTTTCCAAAGTAGGAAAACTTCAATTTTGTACTACCCATTTCCTTAATCTCCTCCAGCAACCTGTGCATATTCTCAAACCAGGAACAAAAATGTTGGCCAGTTCAGGATCAAATACGTCTTTGGACCCTCTGATTTAGTTTTAAATCTTTTTTGTTATCTTTAGAAAGGCCTGTTCTAAAAAGACTCACAGTCTCAATTATATTTGTAAACAATAAAAAACATGAAGTACATTTGCTGGGGTCAGAGAAAAATGTGTAGTATGTTTCAGCAGAGTATTCAGTTCCAAACTGGGTAAAAAAATTCCCACTTCAGAACACAGATGACTTGCTCTTCTACCAAGCTCATTTGTTCTTCCAGAATTGTATTACCTGACTCCTGTGCTGCTGGTTTAGTCCCTTTTTCCTGTTACTTTGGCTGCATCTTGAAAATGAATGTGAGAGGAAATTTAAATAAAAGAAGACCATTTCATAACAACTGCAATCAGACCATGATTTGAAACCTGGGAGCTGTTTTCAGATTTCTGAAAAAAAAAACCCAAAACAAAACAAAACCAAAACCAAACACACCACCATGAATAAATTCAAAACAGGAATGGAAGGAAATTAAAGGCCAGAAGAGTATAGTTTTCATATGACATAGATTTAATTACATATATTTCTCTGAAAGGAAGGAAACATCAAGTACCTTTGCTCCAGTGTGAATGGAAATAAGGACTGCTATTTGTTGCATATACAGCTCTTCAGAGAACTTCAAACTTTGGACAGCTTTATAAGCAGTACACATGCTGTGTGTGTATGTTATAGTGCTTTACCTAAGATTGTGTTTGAGGATTTGAGGCATTTTATCTCTGTGGTTCATATGTTTTTGTTGTGCTTCAGTATCTGGAATTGAGGAAGACATCACACATACTCAAGAGATAACAGCTCGCTCTGCTTAGACCATACTCAATGAGAACAGCTGTTTCTCCCAGGCTTTTTCTTCCTGATAGATCACAGAACATATTTCCTTTTGCTATCTGTCCTGGTTTCAGCCAGGATAGAGCTGATTTTCTTCACAGAAGCTAGCGTGAGGATACGTTTTGGATTTGGGATGAGAAACTGTTGATAACATGTTGATGTTTTGGGTTGTTGCTAAGTAGTCAAGGACAGTCCAGCTTCTTGTGCTGGCCTGCTAGCAAGAAGGCTGGGGGTGCACAGGAAGCTGGGAGGGGACACGGCCAGGACAGCTGACCCAGACTGGCCAAAGAGATATTCCCTACCATATAACGAACGTCATTCCCAGTACATAAACTGGAGTCAGCCGGGGTGTGGAAATCGCTGCTCGGGGACGGGCTATCGATCGCCAGGTGGTGAGCAATTGCTGTATTGGGCATCACTTGATCTTGTACATTCCTTTGTTATCATTGTTGTTTCCTTCTCTCTTGTTGTCCTATTAAACTGTTTTTATCTCAACCCATGAGTTTTTTCCCAATTCTCTCCCCCATCCAATGGGGGGAGGAGGGAGTGAGCGAGTGGCTGCGTGGTGCTTAGTTGCTGGCTGGGGCTAAACCACAGTAAAAAAGTTAGTAAACCACTAAAAAAAACCACTAACAAAAGCTTTCTGTAAACTGTACTTGGGGAAGCTTGACTTTTCTTACCATTTGTGAAAATTTCAGCATATTGAGTCATTGCATCTGACATACCTAAATCCCTGCATTATATTGTCCACTGTATGTTGTGTAAAGAGATTTCCCTGTAAAGAGAACAGAAACCAATCTGTTTATCTGTCTCTTTCTTATGGAATATTGCATTTTAAAGCATCCAAAACATCCATGACACCTGTGTGAAGATGCACATTACCAGGCTGAGAGAGTTGGGGTTGTTCAGCCTTCAGAAGAGAAGGCTCCAGGGAGACCTTATTGTGGCCTTTCAATACTTAGAAGCTTATAAGAAAGATGGGGACAAACTTTTTAGCAGGGCCTGTAGCGATAGGACAAGGTTTTGAACTCCCCCTCAAAAGAGGGTAGATTCAGACTATATAAGGGAGAAACTTTTTATGGTTTTTCCCAGAGATGTGGTAGATGCTCTGTCTCTGGAAATATTCAAGGTCACGTTGGACAGAGCTCTGAGCCTACTCCTTGCAGGGGGATTGGACAAGGTGACCTCAGAAGGTCCCTTCCAACCCAAACTATTCTGTGATTCTATGATTCTATGTCTGTAGGAAGCTACAGAAGGTTATTTACATGCTGTGATGCATTACTCTGTCTCTTTTCATGGTTAAGGTATCTGCTGCATCTGATTTCATAGCATGGAGTTGCTGAAGCACTGCCATGACACTGCAGCAGTAACTGCTGAGTGGTATTTTAAAGTGTGAATATGCTTTTGAGCCTTCCACTACAGTTTGTTCTTTGATTTATAAAGGTCAAATAGCGACTGCATAGATCAAGATTTGACATGTTTTCAATAAGGATCTGGCTTAGTCAATCAATAGGCTACCACCTTTTAGACTGCAGTCCCAAAAGCCCTTGGAAAAGCTTTCTTCCATTGCCATCTCACATTCCTATTTGAGGACAGTTAAAAAACACATCACAGTTCTGCTTTCTTTGTAACAAAATAAGAAACATCTAGAAACACTTTTATTCTGAAACGTCAGATAGGTTAGATTAAATCTCCAGATGTGAAGGCCATTTGTATTAACTGGCTTTGTTAGCATCCTGTGACTTAATGCATGACATAGTACTTGCTGAAGTACAAGCCATGATCGTAAACCACTCACTGAATATTTCTTTCCTTTCAAATTTTATTCTAAACATTTTTTCCTGCTTGGTATCCTCAAAGTGCTCTTATCCTCTGTTCCTGGTTTTACAACTGAACAAATTCATCACCTGGTCATACAATGTCAGCTTTCTTTTACGTAGTTGGAACAAAGTTATATGACTTTAGAAAATTAGTAATTTACATTATATTAAAATAATTCTTACGAAACTTCCAGGAATGAGTGAGAGTTGACTCCTCTGAATTAAAGTAAGTTAAAAATTCAGTGTAGCAAACTATAGGTAATATTTTTTTTCTCTTTATTCACTCAGTTATTCTGCCAAATAAGCTTGTCCTTTCTGTAATGACCAATGCAGAGAATGAAACAGTGCAATCTGAATTAATTTCTAAGCAGTTTTAGAGCATGAACCCATCTCCCAACCTTCTCTTTATTTTTTCCTTACCTATGTAATAGATCTTACTGGTATAATTTTCTGACTTTGGTCAAAAGCTGTATTAAATCCAGAAAATAATGTTTCATTGTTAGGGAGATAGCATAAGAAATCCCAGCCAAGTTTGTCCTCATTGTGTTTGGTGTGACATAAATAACAGACACAACCCCGCCCTATATTCATATTTTTGAAAGCCCAGCAATTTGTTTTTAAGAACAAGGTCTAATCTTTCAGTGGACCTGGAATAGTTTTAACCTACATACCTGAGTGTCATCATTTCTGGGTCCAGCACTTCAAGAATGATGATCTTCAAATCACTAGTCTATGAGCTAGTTCTGGAAGAGGAGCCAGAAGCCTGCTTACAGCAAAATGCATCTGTCCTTCTCATGTGTGGAAAGTGTCTAATATGGCTCCTTGTTGGGATCACCCTGCATGGCTCGACC
>NW_010534856.1:0-1062 GCF_000687285.1 Phaethon lepturus | reverse complement strand
AGGGCGAGCGGCCGCGCTCGGGCGTTTCAGAGGAAATTACACAGCGCTTCAAGCGAAGCGTTGCGAGCGAGGACGCAGGGCTGTTCGTTATCGCCGTGATGAAGCTAATCCAGTCCTAAGGAGGATAAAGGGTTGCTTAGCAATACTTTAGCAGTGACTAACAATGCTTTACCGAGCTTTTACTCTTTACTAAGGCTGTAATACTGGCTCAGTGGGTTTTTTTAGTGGAATGTTTCTACTATTTTTGTAATGGTCTCCCCTCTTGAGAAACTGTCAAACGCATCACATATAATGAACAGGCAGCAGTCAGCAAGCATTTGATTGCTGATCATGTGTTGATTTTTGGCCTTATCTCATTAAGATTCCTTATCTCTACCTTCTTTTTCCCTAGGAGTTCTTAAATTAGCTACAGAGATTAGATTATTTAAGTGCTTTTCATATCAATGCCTCCTAATCTGTTTAGTTTTCCTAAACCACCCCTTGCCCATGTGGAAGCTCATTTCTGGTACTTAAAGGAGAGATGTACTGGGGAAGAGGTTGTCTGAACCAGTCCAGAGTCACATCTCTCAGAAAACTTTATTATGGTCTTCTGGAAAGCCTTTAACAGGGCAAGATGTATATTGTTCCATTTAATATCCCTTAGTAGCATAACTACTAAGAGAAGTTGCCTTCCTGATGGCAAGAGGATGCTGTGTACTGTGCAGTATTTTCATATAATTTCATATATCGAGGGCCAAGCGCTCTATTCATATTTTTTTGGTATTCAGATGAAAAATACAAGAACGCACCAAATAAACTGGTCTTCTTCCCTGTTGAGGCACCCGAGTCATGGCTGTCACTGTAGAAAGGGTATAGTAACATTTTGGGGAAAGGAAAACGCATTAAAGCTGAGGAGTGCATCTGGCTGCTTTAAGCATCCCCCTTGGCCGTATCTGCACTTCAGAGCTGGTGCTACCAGGGGAACCAGTAACAACACGGTAATCCCCAGCAAAACACAGCTCACGCTTCAGCTGTGTCCAGAGACTGCCGTGCAAGCCAGCGCCTCCGCGGGACTGGTCGCGC
>NW_010534855.1:0-7269 GCF_000687285.1 Phaethon lepturus | reverse complement strand
ATGCGGTCTTTAAATATTACGGAATGTCACCGAGCACACACTGTGAGTTATTTGAAACATGCGTTACTGTGTTCAAACAGTCTTCTGAAATGATGCGGTCTTTAAATATTACGGAATGTCACCAAGCACACACTGTGAGTTATTTGAAACATGCACTTTACTTAAACAGAAACATTTACCTAATCCACAGATTTTACTTTGAGGATGCAGCTTTCACAGAATGATTTAGAAACACGAAGTTCGCTTGTTTGAAGAGCAGACGAATGTAAAACTTTGAAGGCAGTTATTTCCCATAGTGCAGCTGGTACACAATTCCAAGCGTTCCCGGTTTCAGAACCTGCCTTGCTCTGCTGCGTGTTCCTACAGCAACGCATTTCACACTGCAGAAAGTGTGCAGAGGCATGGTGCTGCGTGAATATATAAACTAATTTTTTCCAGCAGAGAGAACTATGTTGGAATGTCACATCTGCCTGGAGTTCTGAAATGCAACAGAAATGTCCATAATACGTTATGAACATAAAGCTTTAAAAAAATTAACAAATAAGATTAATATATTGATCTTTTTTTCTTTAGCGGCTGTTTACCTGTTTGATGCCAAGCTACTCATCGCAAGCCTTGGTAACCTTGTATGTGCTTTTATATCTGTTAACTGGGACAAAAGAGCCGATGGTGGTGGTCTACTGTGATTCCACCAGGGAATGAAGGAGGGGGAGGGCAGTCCCGCAGGCCGTGCCTGCCCAGGGTGGGATTATTTGGGAGGCGGTGAGGCGGCCACCGAGGCAAAGGCTCTTTGAACAAACAGACAGCCGCTTCCAATGCGATGCGGAAGTCAAACTTGCAATGATCCAGGATCTGTTATCCCGGATCTTGATCATCTTTTCGTACTTGTTTAGTTTTTTTGGAAGAAATTTCACAAACTGCAAAAAGAACGAAACCAGTTTGAGGGTTGGCTGATGACCGACCGGCTGTTTCTCAAGGCTGGTCATCCTCTTGTGCCTCAGGGTGCAAAAAGCTCAACCTCAAGGTACGTGGTGCTTTCATCATGTAAAGACAAAATTAACGGCACAAAAGAATGCCATAAATTCTGAGATTCCGAGTCCAACCCTGTAGATATTCGTTACACAAATCATTTATTGATTAAAATGGGAATTGCAATGCATAAAAACCGAAAAAATGGGGGGGTTTGACATGTTTCCTGTGAAACAAATAGAGCCCGCTTGAACATAGGTATTATTTGGTACTCTGGCATATTAAACGTATTAAATATGCAGGAAGGCAGATTAGGGGGAAGTAACTGAAGTTCAAGTTGTCCACCCTGCCCAGAGTGCTCTTTTAAACATATGTTTTTGATCCTGAGAAAATTAAATAAGTTAAAGTCCTTCTCTCTCCAACTCCAATTTTTAGAAAAGTGCCTCATAACATGTGAAATCATTAATTAAAGAAGATTCCTCAATTATTCTCTCTGACCTGTCACCGTTACTTATTTAGTCAGCGTTAAGAATTCAGCGGCATCTTCAAAGGCTTTTCAAGACACCACCTGTGAACTAATTACGCTAAAGGATGAAAGATTTGTAAGTAACGACAGCTCCTGGCAGTGGCTGACAAAATAGATATGAACGGTGGCCCTAATTTTTTAACTTTTGCAGCTAATTCGACACGCTTTAAGCATTGTTGCTTCAAATTGAGGAAGTAAACTCCCAAGTGTAAAAAGGGGCTCCAGCAGAGGAATGCACAAGTATGTCACTACGGCTCTCAAACACAGCGTTGGTTTTGCATTAGTAATAAATGTTTTAAATGGTTTGTCTCCTGTTTGGTACTGTGAGGAATCCTTAAGGATATATGTTTTTTAAAATCAAAATGTTTTTTATAGTGAATCATTGAAAAACATTTTGGGGATGTTGTCACACAGCTTGTGAACATCTAGAAAATGCCACAAAACTCCTGTGCTGGAATTCTACACATGCATCTTATAAATAATTTTTAAGAATAGAAGGTCAAAACAGTTGGTTAGAGTAATTGTACTGAGTAAGTGAAGAAAAACTGGTGAGATGAAAGGTCTTTTCTATGTACCAATTTCAATGTTGACAGAGTCTGCACACTGTAAGAGGAGTAGAAAACACTGGAACCTCGTCACCAGTGCAGTACTTCACCTATTTAGGTGGGAGTTATTAATATTATTCTTTGGCTAACTAGTGCTTAAGCAACACTGAGAAAATAGATGGGTGGTGAGAAAAGTGAACTGTCGGAGTCAGAGGCAGTAGCAACTCCAGGTTTAAGCATCTTAAGAAGTCTGTGACGTTTCCCTTTTACACTACTCCTTCCGTATACAAAAATACATACGCATATACTCATGTACACTAATAACAATGAAAAGAATTTTCAAATTTTTCCAATAACAACGAAAAGAAATTTCAAACGTTTTGAGAATGGCACAATTACTGTGCATTCAGAGTTGGACTAAAATCTCAACAGAAAGTGGTTTCAAGATCTTCAGGATTACTAGAGTTTCTCCATTTTTTACAAAAAGTAACTTCCTAGTCTGGGCTTTAAGAAAGATCCTGGAAAACTCTACCAGTGATAATAATGTTGAACATCCTGTCAATCATTTACCTTGATTTATGGGAGATCCTTGGCCTACAATTCCCTCTCATCTATCTGCAGTCAAATATTGACTCAGTTTTGGTTTTTTTCATAACCTTTGGCTCGATATTGAAACTCTGGAGAAGGTTCTGTCTCCTTCCAGCAGCAAAACCTTCTCCAGGAAAAACATCCATTGAAGCGGCGAGGAAGTGAAGTCGCAAATGACAGCAGTAATTAACCAGCTAGCTGCAAAGCCTAGATTAAGTAAGAAGGAGGCTGATGCTCTGTATTCTGACTGATGCAAGACACGAGGAAAAATGAGTTTCTACAGGATTATCCATGTTTTGTATTGCTGTCACTGCACGAGGGAAAGCAGGGCAGCCGGACGGCGGTCCCGCGGGCGCTGCTGGCTAACACCTCCTGGGCTGACTTTAAACAAAGTCACAAATCTTATTTGACTGTCATAAGCAGCTACGGACAAATAACTCAGGTTTTCTGCCACGATCTCCCTCCCCAGCCTACTGTCTTCTCTGCTGATGCTGCAGCCCACGAGGGACTCGGTTTCTGACGCTCTGGAAACTTGTAATTGCCTCGGCAGCTCTGTAACTTGGTGGCAGCACGACGGTATTATCTAGCTATTCACCAGGCTAAGATTAGAAAGCAGAGGGACTATCACAGCGTTGTTTAATTACGCAAGGCAAACAGAACATTTCAGTGGCGATGCCGCTGCTGGTACCAGTGCTGATTTCCAGGAGGAAGGATTCGATCCTAAATTTTTATCCATTTTGAGAGTTTTTACTTAAAAAAAACCCTTCCTGTTGTCTTTCAGGGGAACAGATGTTGTTTTTCACCTGCAAACTGACCTCAGAGTCCTTTCCTCAGTCATTTAAAGTTGGACTAGCTCATGCAGTTTCATATCTATTGCAACTTTAGCTTCTAAATTTTTCCTCTGTTGCATTCAAAGGCTTTCCTATTCTCCATTTCACACTTGCTTTGGAAAAAGACTAACAGAGTGCTCTCAGAATCAAGGCAGGGATTGTTGTAAGAAGACGTTAGTCATTTCCATTGCTCCATCGCATCCTGCTCCCCCAAAATACATATAATTTTGCTCATTTGCCATAAATTTCTGCAGACAGCAAGAATTAAAACACATCTCAAAGTTATATTACTTGAACATCAATTTTTTAAAGTGAGAAAAGACTGTGCTTCCGTGTTGTAGTGTTTACCCATGGAAATTAAAAACGAAGATGTTACTCGAGTCCATTCCAACCATAACCACACAGCATAAACCACCATTCCCAGAAGAGAGCTGCGCATAGTATCAGGCTAAGGGCACTTTGCAGCCAATTACAAAAACCAGCATTAAACAACACACAGACTGAGGTTCTCCTATCACTGCTTCGCACGGCTGCCGTATCATCCATGACTCTTTTCTTCTTTCTGGCTTCTGTTAGCTATAAAAATAATTTCTTCGCTTATTTTCAACTGCTTGGTAGTACAAAGCAGCTGTGAAAAATCGCAAGGATAGGAACTTTTATTAGAAACACTATCAGCTTTTTGCAGGTTAAGTCCATCCCTCCCCTCCCACTCCTTCCGCTGCTGTGTTTTGTGCCGAACGGTGGTCGTGCATAAATTGCTCGGTCGCCTCTGCAAACAGTTTGCGCTGCAGACACGGTAGGTCCTCTGCACGTAAAAGAGACGGTGCTCTGGAAAACTCACAGCTGAAGAAGGGCACGCGAGAAGGCAGACAGGCAGCGGCTGTGCACAGCGAGCGTCGCTGCAGAGGACACCAGAGATTGCCCTTCCTGAGCCCTTTAATTAAAAGCGCCGAAGATTTATACACTTCTCTTTCCACTCACATAACTTTTAAGGTGTGTGGATCAGTCTTCTGCCTAGATTTTCTTTTGTAACTCTCTTTAACCTGCATTTTTAAGTAGGGAGTAGATCATCTCCATTGCTATGGCTTTCTGGTGCAGTCTTTCTAATCTTTTTATCTTAATTTGGAAATAAAATTATACTTCACATGTAGATTTTGCCAGAGAAAAATTCTACTTGTGTTTGTCCCCCAAATGATTCTGATAACGCTCCTGAGACTCCTCCTTGGAGGAGACCTGAGCATTGCACATCTTACCACGTTATGGACAGGGAAATCATATCAACCTGTTGGGTCTGATGCTGTAACCGCATCCCAGGGAAGGTGTTTGACGTAGAGCGGTGGGAGCTAGAGCACGGTACCTGAGACTCATGACTTACCCCTTCCAAACCCTTTGGGGAGTCTTTGGGAATGTTGTTACAGCTGACCTGAAGCCACCTTTTAACAAGCTCTGGGTGGAGCAGCCCCAGTTCGATAGCCTGCGCCGGGCTGACCAGCTCCGCTGAGGGTGTCCTGCTGGGGAGCAGCAATGGGAAACCCCCGAGAAAATGGGGAGTCACCACGAACAGTCAGGATCTCTTACCACCTGCCAAGCACACGGGCAGCTTTTCAGCTCTCCAGGAACACCTCCTTGCACCCTAAAATGAGGAGGACCTCACAACGGGGTCTTAGATCCGTCCTACGAGTCATTCAGTGATGAGACGGCAAGAAACTTGTAAGCCTCAAACCAACGTTCATGTTTACAGCAACACCAGAGAAGAGTCAGGTTATCACAAAGAGAAAACACAGCAATCACAGCAATCACACCGCGCGGCTGCATTGCCCTGGGTACATCGCTGCATCACCCTGGGGCGGAGAATGAATGGCAGAACCACAGAGATGCGGGGAGGGGTTCTCTCAAAAGGGGACGTTTAAGAAGAGGACAACACATGAAGCCTGGAGGGAAGACAAACCAATGGATGCACAAAGACGGGAAGGAGACAGTCCAGCACTACCACAACCAAGCTGCCCGTAATCAATTCCAGTTATCGTTATGGCAATGCATCAGTTATGAGTCCCTGAGGAAAAGTACCCAGACATACTTCGTGAAGGTATGTGGATACTGACCTGGGCTTGAGACAGGACTAGAGGTAGTAGGCTCAATAATTTCTACAAAAAGGGAAAAGGAAAAAAAAAAAAGAGAACATTTGGGAGTTAATCACACATGGAAGACAAATACAGAATGAGACAGCAAACAGTCATGCAACAGACACGACAATTTTATTTAAAGATTGGGCTGACCATCACAGGCCTGTGACGAACACGCAGTCGACCAGACTTCCGTGCCTACGAGCTATGCATCAGTGTCTGTCTTTTCCCAGCTACGTTATTCGTGTGTCACCAGTGTACAACATCGGGGCCATCACGTTCCGAATATGTAAATATTTTGCCTGCTGCCTTGGCAAAGCCACCCTTGGAGTTCTCAAGCTCAGAAACATTTCTCCTAGGAATTACTGAAACCTGGCTAGAAAAGGGGGTTTTTGCTCACTTTATTGAAGGTAATTTCCTATGACGAATATGTGTCGAGGTAACAATTTTGAACAAATAATGTTTTTAAGTAATAGTTTTGTGCTTTAGTGAACTTTTAAAAATGCACATCTTTTTAGTTATCGGTCTTTCCAGAAGAAAACATTTATCCAAACCATCAAACACATTTTGAAGGTGTTTACTTCACCTGGGGCAACGAATACAGACAACAGAAAAGTTAAGAGAAGAGCACAATTCTCCAGCATTCAGTCTAATGAAACAACCACCTGTGGCTTTTCATTATAATTTTACTTTAAAATTCATTATTCTGTGCCTTTTTATTAGCTTTGAATAGTGCTATGCAAAACGAAATACCAGTCCCAATCAATCTTGCACAGAAGCGAGCTACCATCTCAATGCACCAATTCAATACTCAATAAAAAAGATTTAACAAAATTACCAAGCTCAAAAGATCATTGACCATATCTCGACTATAATAAGAAACTAATGAAAAAAAATGTTAGCGAGTTGACAACAATGGATGTGCAGGTAATAGCTGAACACACTCTCCACTCTCGTCGATTTTGCAATTTTTCCCCTACGATTACTTTTCAGGTTAATATGATGCAAAAATGATTCTAAGTGAAACAACAGACAATTTTCCCAAACAAAGAAGTTATGAAGTTTTTTTTACCAAATTACTGACTCTAAGAATTCTGCTAATACAGACGAATGTTTCCGATCTTACAAATATTTTTTTGGCACCTTGACAAATACATCGTTGTTGCTGATATATGCAAGTCACATTTTAAAAATGAAATGGAATTTGAACTGTATTACTCCAACTTTACCATTTTATTTGAAATTTAAATCCATGAAGGTTGATGACATTTTGAACAGTCTTTAAAAATGTTTAAAGTCTAGTATCGAGGTTTCCTACCCCCGTGTAGGGGTAGTTTATGTATGCGGCAGTGGAGGGAGGGAGAGCTGTGGACAGATGGGTCAGTCAGTCAGTCTGTCCCCAGGCATCCCTCGCTAGTTCCCACCACGGCCATCAGGATGGTGGGAAAGGAAAGGTGGGGATGAGGGTGCTCCCCATGCCGCGCCGGCCGGGAGTGTCCCGGGGGCCGTGCAGTCTGTACGCCCTGCCACGGTGCTCAGGTGCTTCCAGTGTCGGTGAGGGACATAAGTGATGGTAGAGGATTCTTCTGGGGGTTGTGTTGTGCTTCAGACAAAGGTTTCTCCTTAACCGGCTGCGGTGCAAACACGTTTTTTCCCCAGTATATTTAACATTATTTAATATATAATAA